>NW_009951949.1:263317-293153 GCF_000747805.2 Chaetura pelagica | reverse complement strand
CCAGCAGTCTAGAGCAAAAAGACGTACCCGGGGAGTTGCCATTTTTAGTGCTCCTAATGCATGTCTAATTGCACACAAAAAAAAAGCACAACAGGATATTGAGGGATACACATTTATGAAACATGGCAAAATTTAGCTCCTTTATTAGCTTTAGTTCATACAGCATCCGTGCTCCTTTGATACTATTATTATTACTCCAAGATCTTTTTCCTCTTATTGTCACCCTCATCTCCAAGGGGCTAGAAAACGGAGATAAGCCCTGTCAATGATGGCTCCTCTTTGACCATTGACAAAGGAATTGTCTTATGCTGATTTTATGAGGTTTTGCACCTTAACCTCATTTGATTTTTCATGTAATTTACTTTAGTAGAATAGTGTTGAAACAAGCCAGCCTAGTAGATAGGACCCTTTGACTTAAGCAATTCAGAAAGTTGCAGTTTCCACTGGGAACTGTCTTACAGTTTCAGGACTAGCTTTGGTTTGGTGGAAATAAACATTATTGATGGTCTATAAGCAAGATACCCAGCTACTGTAAATTAAAATAGCTGCAACACTAAGTAGACCTATGGTACTTTATGCCATCTGAGCTCCTGAACATTATATTTTATCTTGGTATTCTCTGCAGACATCCCTTTGAAAGTGAATCTACTTCAAACTCCTGAGTTGTTTATTTAATATTCTGATGAATTTTGCTCTGGGGTTGAGAGAGGCAACTGATGTAGGAGCCCTGTAATGGCCCAAGGAGGAATAAACACACAGGTTATGTAGTATATAAATATGATGAAGTAGAAATGCAAGGATACATAGTGGAACAAATAAGTAGTCATTTCCCACTGCTGTTTACAACTGTAAAAACATAACAGAGGCAGTGAGGGAGGTATATGTTTTCTCATTGAATAACAATTTGATGCAGACACAAGTATTTGCTTTTAACAGAATATTTCTACAACACGTTCACACAGTGTGCAAAAAAAAATCACTCAGGAGATCTTAGAAAATACTCTAAAGTGATCTTTTCATCATAACAGGTGGTCCTTTCTGGCTTATAGATCTTTCCTGTCTCTCCTTTCTTCCTTAAAAAAACAGTATGTGAGTACAGTGGAGGGACATTTTTTTTTCTAAGGAATTTGAGTAGTAAAGATTTATTTTATAGCAGTAGCACTGATGAGGCATTTTTTCATGCCATGAATCAACATCAGTCAAATATTTGGAGATTCCATTCAGTCATCCTTCTTAGGATCCTTGTTTAACAATATCAAAATAGTGACTTAAAATAGGAAGAGAACATGATTGTATGAAAACTTAAAATATATTCCATATATTGACTTTTTTACTCATTTTAGAGCCCCTTTTCTAATTATTTTATTATACCAGTAGTGTGCATAAAGTGGAATTGTATTAAGCAGAAAATTTAAATCTAATTTAACCCCTTTCTCTCTGCAATGAATTGGGCACTTTTTCTTATATATGTATATATATAAAATCCTACTTTTGAGAATAGGACAAGGAAGAGACAACAGAGTTGGGTTTCAGGGTTTTTTTATTATTATTATTTTTTTTAATTTAAGTTTCATACTGACAAAGAAATATGCAAGAATTCACAGAATGGAGGAAAAAAACCCATGTGATTTCTCATAAAGCTCATACACACACATCTGCTAGAAAAGCAATTTCCACTGCTTTGGGTTTACTTGTAAAATAGTTTGCATAACATTAATCATCACCATCTGATTCTCATCCCTCAATTTCTTGGGGTTAGGGATACTCATCTCATATATAATGAATAAATAGCTTTCTCTCTCATATGTATGTTTTGCTCAAACAGATTCAGGTATTTGAGTCTAGGAACTGATAGCTTTTCCATCACTCACCATGCTGCTTTTTTCACTGCAATGATGTTGTTAGGAACATAAAAGCATCTCAAATTGGATTCTGTTCAGTTTCAGCTCTGATATAATTCAGTCAGTGCTGAAACAAGTTGTTGAAAATAAACACATCATTAGGCACAGTAATTCTGTTTAAGCCTAAAATTAGATATAGAGTAAAAATAAATATAATAAACACAAAATGAAAATAAAAAAACCCATATCTTGATATTCATACATTGTGGAAAAGTACTTCACTATAAATTAAAATTAGGAATGAGAAGTGAAAAAACATTTTTTAACCTCCTTCACAATTTATGTGAGAATTAGAGTTCAGGTTTTGAGTGCATTTTCAACCATTATGGTTTCACTAAATTTAAATTAAACATTCAGGTGAAGAGGCCTGAAGAAAGGTACTTACTGCCTGTACTGTGATCTTACTAACATCCACCTGTGGTATCTGTTCAGAGCAACTATGCTTATTCCAATGTAATTTAAGGCATAATTTGTCCTCCTCCTAGTTCA
The DNA here is from genome assembly GCF_000747805.2 of Chaetura pelagica. Taxonomy (NCBI): domain Eukaryota; kingdom Metazoa; phylum Chordata; class Aves; order Apodiformes; family Apodidae; genus Chaetura; species Chaetura pelagica. Next base: position 290,763 of record NW_009951949.1, on the reverse strand, counting down.
GTTCATTATTTCAGCTCAGATCAGCATCCATTTTACAAGTGCCTTCCTGCTTTCTGCCCCACTCTGATGTTCACCTGTGCAGCTGCTCCTTTCCCTTTCTGATCCAAATTCCACAAGACAGAGCTCCCTTTCACCACCACCTGTTACACTTAGATTGCCACAAAAGCCTCTTCTCCCTAGATTTGTCCAAACTCAGATTTCATTCTTTATTCTTTATTTGTTTTTATCATGACCAAATGACTCAAACCCCTCAAAGTCAAAAGAAACAACACATCCTTGGGCCTCTATTCTCTTCTGTGACATTGCTCCAGGTCTTTAACCACCTGTGTGTCAAAAATAATGTTTTTTACCATTGTCAGGGGTATTGCAATGTATTTCAGACATGGCATTGAGGCAAGTGCTGTATTTGCAGGTAGCTGCATAGCCATGGCACAGAGATAAAAGCATAGCTATTTAAACCATTTAGAACTGGCAGGGAAGTGAAGAGCCCAAGCAGTCACTTGTGCCATTAGTGTGTCATAAAAAGTCTCTACAGAAACCTGAATCATAATAATAAGACTGCAAAAATGTGCTGCACAATTATATTTTTTTTGTTAAACGTGCAAATAGCAAATTTGTATAAAGGAATGAAAGGTTTCTGTTGCTGGTTACTGCCTTGGAAGAAGAATTGAATTACTGACTCATGCTTGATGCCAAAAAGATCTTCAGAAATGTGCTTTTTGAAATGTGCTTTTCAATTTGTTAGAAGTTTGTGGCTGCAATTCAGTTTGACTCCTGATGGAAGGAACCAAAAACAGTAAGAAAAAAAGAGATACTTTAGGGTCCTATTTTTATTCAGGTGAGAAATCTAATCCTTGACAAGCTTGAGAGTGTTCTATTGGTAGTTTCAGGTACAAATAACACCTAAAAGCAAGGGAAGCATATAAAAAGGTCTTCTTGTTTAGTCAAGACCTAAAAGTACTGTAAGAGCTCCAGGTGGAAATAGAAGTTAATTAAAAAAAAAAAAAAAAAAAAAGGGAAAAAAAAGTACCTGGTTTATTTAGAAGGGACAGCATGTCTGAACTTATTTCTTAGCTAAGAAAGCACCCTAGAGCTCCCACACTGAGCAGCTGCCAAGGCCAGCAGGCACGGTGCTAGCATGATCTGCAATAGAGTGCAGAGTGGTTTTCTGAACTGGGGGAAACTCAGGGGAGAGGACAGACCCACCAATAGCCCACAGCACACACAACAGCAGCTGAGAAAAGCTGGCTGGGAGCAGGAGCAATGGCAGCCAAACCCGTACATGTAGTGTAGAAGTCCCTGGGGAGCACTGTAGCCACGATGGGTAAAAACATGTTGTGGTGCCACAGTTTGCACAGAAAGGGGATGTGACTCTGCTGACTTTACCACGGAGCAATGATATCCACCTGACAGGTATCATGGAGGGAATCTGTTATAGACCACCCAACCAGGAAGAAGAGGCAACAACGCCATGAAATGTGACAGGCTTGGGGAAGAGTGAATGGAAAACTGCCAAGAGGAAAAGGAGCTGGAGGTGTTGATTGAGAGCTGACCCATTATGAGACAGCAGTGTGCCCAGGTGGCCAAGGAGGCCAAAGGCATCTTGGCTCATATCAGCTCATATCATAGGGTCGCCAGCAGAACTAAGGAAGTGATTGTCCCCCTGTACTCGGCACTGGTGAGGCCACACCTCAAATCCTGTTTTCAGTTTTAGGTTCCTAACTACAAGAAAAATATTGAGGTACTGGAACATTCCCAGAGAAGGACCATGAAACTCCATGGCTACATGTGGAGATCTGCTCTGCCATGGACCTTCTTGGACTGCAGGGGAACAACCTGCTTCACCATGGTCTTCACCACAGGCTGCAGTGGAATATCTGCTTCAGTGTCAGGAGCACTTCCTGCCTCTCCTTCACTGACCTTCCATCACCTTATATCCCAGCTTAACACTAGGCCATCAATTAAATGAGGGACAGATTCTCTCTGTTAACCCCTCTCCCTTATCCTATAGTGAAAGAAGAGGGAATCTTTATTCTCTCCCTTGGGAGGGACTTAGGAGTTGGAAACTAAACCACACAGCTTTAATGGAACAGCAACAATTCAAAGGAAAATGATGAAATAAACACAAATGCATACAAAATCACTATCCTGCTTCCCCTCCCTCCCCAGTAATGCTCAAATCAAAACAAGGCTGCAGTGCAGGCCCTGGAAAAGTCTCAGACTGGGCTCCTGGAGCAAGTGGCAGACTGTAGCTGCATCCAGGGACTCCCAGATTCAGGAATGCATGGATCAGGATCAAAGACAGGCGAATAGATGGAATCCTTCCAGGATGCTGGCCATGGACAAGGAGAACTTGACCCTTGTGATCCCTCAGGTTTATACTGAGTATAATGTGCATGGGATGGAATACTTTGAGCAATTTTTGGTCACCTGTCTGGTCCACTCATCCCCAAAGGAGGGTGGCAGATGTTACTCTCTTTTGTTTCTGGAGCTTGAGATGTTTAGCAGAACAAAGCAGTGGCCTTGGTTCTGCAGACACTGCCTGAAAAATATGCTGATAACTTCAGCAAGTGCAGCTACTCAGAAGACACTTTACTGAAAAGTAATTATTAAAATAAAATTGGTTCTGTCCTGGTTCAAACTGAGGCACCTTGGTGTCTGCAGAGTTGTCCCTTTCACATGTGCTCACTCCTCTCTTCCAGCTGCTATTGCACAGTAGGTTTTTTCCCCTCCTTTTAATATACATTATCACAGAGGTGCTACCAGTGTCAGTGAGGGTCTTGGCCAGCAGCAGGTCCATCTTGGAGCCAGCTGGCATTGGCTCTACTGGACATGGAAGAAGTTCATGACATCTTCTCACAGAAGCCACCCCAATAGCTCTCCTGCAAAAACCTCACCACACAAACCAAATACAGCAGAGCATGTTTAAATGTCTTGAGGCTGGACTACTGCTACTCCAAGTAGAATCAGAGGCAGTATAAAACACAAAAGACATTATCACTGGGGAACTTAATTAATTTCTTATATTGCTTTTCATATCCCAGTTACATGTTTCAGGATTTGTTCCACTTCAGTCACTTTCCACAAGCATATCTGTATAAATTGATGAACCAAAGTGACCATGTTATTTATTACATACCTGTAAAGGCTGGGGATGCAGGAACTACAAGATGAAAACAACAACAAATGTTTATCTTTTATTATTTTCTTTTCTATCATAATTAGTACAGCCTGGTTAGAATGCTTCACATTTAATTTAGTTTTTTATTGTTATTTGCAATTTTCTATGTGACCTTGGACACCTAATTAAATATCCCTGTTATTTGTTCCTTATCTTTAAATGTGGAGGTTTGCATTTCTCCATTTTATCTAGAGAAGAGCTAAGATACTATGAAAAAGAACAAAAAGAAAAACATACAGGTAGCTACCTAAAATAGTAAAAGTCTTCATTACTTTTAATAATTCAGATTTTGCAGAGAGTGAGTTCCCACTGCAAAAATTAAACCCAGCATGGAGGGTACTGTAAGATGAAAAGTAAACTACAAGCAGTAACAAAATCCAGGTTAAACAAGTGGTCGTTTCTTTTGTAAAAAAAATAAGATGTGTTTTATGTCCTTGTATAATTTTACAGTTACTTGACATAAATATATTTTTACCCAGAAATATGAGAATGTAATCTGATATGCCAGCAAAAGATATTCAGAAAAAAACTCTTTAAGAATTGCATAAATCAGAAGTGAAACACATTTAAATTTTGCATCATCAAAAATCAAGTTTGATGTTTTACTTCAAAATAAGACATGTGTAATCTTTTTAAAATTACCAGTAAAACTGAATTTCCAGGATATTTGGTGTTAGAGAAAAACATATATGAATGTTGGTATTTCAGTATAGAATTCCAACATGTCATTTAAAATGTTATAGTAAATTAATTTTTATTTCTTATTAGTCTGTTATACCAGCTGTATCACAGGCACGACATCATGTCTATATTAGAAATGCTTTATTTATTAAATCAGAGTGTGTGAATGCAACTCTGTATTAACTGAAATGGTATTTCTTCTCTACATCAAACTATTTCCCACACTGATAATAAAAGTGTTTATGAGTTCAAATAGGATTTGCTATTCAGTGTATAATGCTGCCAAAAACAGTTTTACCCTAAAATACCACTATGATTTCAGTGTTCTGTATTAAAAAGTATTATCAACATCTGAACATGCATCTTCCCTACCTGACAGACTTTGGTTTTCATACCCACCATTGCCACAGTCTCTCACTTCTCATCTCAGAAGCTGTTTCTATATATACATGTAATAGAATCAAAGAATGGTTTGAGTTAGAAGGGACCTTAAAGATCATCTAGATCCTGCATGAGCAGGGACACCTCCCACCAAACCAGGTTGCTCCAAGCCCCATCCAACCTGCCCTTCAACACCTCCAGGGATGGGGCAGCCACAGCTTCCCTGGGCAACTTATGCTAGTGTCTTACCACCCTCACACTAAAGGACTTCCTCCTAATGTCTAACCTAAATCTTCTCTTTACCAATTTTGATCCATTACTCCTTGTCCTCTCACCGGAGGTCTTTGTAAAAGGTCCCTGCCCAGCTTTCCTGGAGCCCCTTCAGGCACTGGAAAGTGCTCTAAGGTCTCCCTTCTCTTCTCCAGGCTGAACACCCCAACTCTCCCAGCCTGTCTCCAGAGCAGAGCTGCTTCAGCCCTTGGATCATCTTCATGGCCACCTCTGGACTGTCTTCAACAGCTCCATGTCTTTCTTATGTTGGGAGCTCCTAGTGCATAGTGACATAACTTGTGGCCTAAGTGAACGTTTTAAAAAGACCTAAAGTTTCTGTTAGGGCAAAGTCAAGAAGCATAGTAACCTAAAAAGAATAGAAGATTAACTGTGCCAGCTGGTAGTAATAAATAGGCATTCTCAATAAATCAAATGTCCAAATGAACTGGAATAGACTGGTCATAATACTATAATGTTGGGTCAGCAAATTATGTATATAGAAAGCAGTATAAAATTGAAATTCAAAGGTTGCATTTTAATTACTGAAATCTTAGAGATTCATTTTAAGTATATATAAAAAAAAAAAAAGGCTTTGAACAAAAAAATATGAAAAAGCAAATAAAATAATTAAAACTTTATTTCAGCTTTTTCAATTAAAATCTGTCTTTAAAAAAAAAAAAAAGAAAAAAAATTTGTCATCCTAACTCCAGGTAGAAACTGAGGCAAACAAGAGACAACAAAACAAATTCAACAGCTTCCCTTACAAAATTTTAAAAGTATTGTGACCCTAAGTTATTCAAAAGATGACTTCAGAAATCAGTTCATTAACTCCCATCAGAGCAATCTTTTCTAAGAACTATCTGGTTACTATGGGGACCCACAGCTCAACCCTTGTTTCATTCATTTCTGTGAAATCTCATTAGCTGTCACTGCAAAAATAATTCTTTTTTTTCTGCCATAGGAGCTGAGGACTGGACTGGAAGGGTGTCTCTGCAGATCTGAGGCCAGGGCAGTGTTCTGACAAGTCCCAGCATATCATGGCACTTCAGAAAGAGTAAATTTTCTTCTCTCTGTTATGCTGCCTGAAAAGCTGTTCCCAAGTGCCACTGCCTAAGATTTAGAGATTTTGTTTTGATTAGCAAATACAGTGTCTTCATTTGCTGTTGTTCCAAGGCTGTATTTCACTGGTAGCTCTCTCTGTCCTCCTTGTCTGTATGCACTGCCACACATCCTTCTCTCTAACCTGTATTTATACATAGCAATCACATCCCTTCTTTGCTTGTATTTTACTAGAGTAATCAAACTGAAATCTTCTCATTTACTTATACAACATAAGCTCTTCATTCACCTGATTACCCAAGAATTTTTTGTCTTCATTTCAATTAGTATTTATTAAACATCTTGAAAAGAATTTGCACACATTTTCCAGGAAGTATCTTGTCTGTATTTTCACCCTCACATGAACAGATTTTTGCTTCCCCAGTAAATGTCTCTAATGATACATTAGATTTGCATTGCTCTTGTCTAGATCACATTTGTTATCTAGTAGCCCTGTAATATGGTATTACCATTGAATCATAGAATCACAGAATGGTTTGGGTTGGAAGGGGCCTTAAAGATCATCTAGTTCCAACCCCCCTGCATGAACAACGACACTTCCCACTACACAAGGTTGCTCAGAACCCCATCCAACTTGGCCTTCAATGTTTCCAGGGATGACGCTTCCAAAACCTCTCTGGGCAACCTGTGCCAGTGTCTCACCACCCTCACACTAAAGAATTTCTTCCTGGTATCTAACCTAAATCTCCCCTCTTCCAGTTTTAATCCATTAGCTGTTGCCCTCTCACTACAAGCCCTTGTAGGAAGACCCTCCCCAGCTTTCCTGTAGCCCCTTCAGATACTGGAAGGTGCTCTATAAGGCTTCCCCAAGACCTTCACTTCTCCAAGCAGAAAAAGTCTTACAAGTGGCACATTATTTCTATCGCCTGGGAAATGAAATTAAAGAATTTTTGGGTACAAATTAGTTTTCATCCATCACTTAATATGCCAGTGAGGTGCTGTCACAGTCCTTCCAGAGCAGTCTGGTGATATCTGTGAATAGATGGTTGTAACTGCCACAATGCTCAGATTCCGGATGCCAGGTAAATTGGGAAGGTATTGAGATGTAAAAATGACAGATCTGGCATTATTTATTATTTGATAAACCAACTTCTTTTTGAAAAAAGTTTTTATTTTGTGTTGTGTACAGAAAAAGATGAGAAAAGTAGAAAAAAAGCCAGGAAATGAATAGAAGGAGCAGTGAAAGCTCCCTTTCATCTTAGCCAAGCTTATTGAATTTTATGAATGAAGCTTCCACAGTTTTTCTTCCTTTCAGTTTCTGCAGGGTTAGCAGGTGGGATGTCCCCAGTGGATAAACTCTTGTCCTGAAAGGATGCTGAGAACAAGGGACCATTCTGAATTTCTGGACTTCTTTATCTCTTTATTTATGAGACCTTGTGTTACTTTGTACTTGCCTCTCATCCTACACACACAGTATAAACACAAGAGGTTAACGAGAATACTCTTACTCTTAAACTTAAGTACTAAAGTGTTGGGAAGAACTATCAAGAACATACATTAAAAATCTCAGTCTTTCTCTGTCCTGAGTTAATTTTTTATCAAAACTTAATCTATGCTTTATGTGGTACCTTTTTTTATTCAAAAGAGTTAATTTGGATTTTAGTATAAGAACTACACTGGAAATTATGGAGGCAGACTTTATTTAAAAAGGATATTAAATCTTAAAATTTTTACTTCTTAATATTACCCTCAAATTCCTGATGAAAAATCTGGAAGGCAGTTAGTGTGAAAATAACCAAAGTACTTCAGTCTGCACTGTGGTAAACTCCATTTCACATAATGAACTTAAAACCTCTTGAAACTTGTAACTCAACAACATATTATATTGTTATTGGTTTGATGATAATAGTAATAATAATTGGTAGCTAGTTAAACTTTCAGAATGATGAATAGCTGCTTTGTTGACCTAACTGATAGAGCCAGCCAGCTGTTTGCCTGTTTGGTTTTCTTTCACTGTTATTTATGTTTGTTTGTGGTTGTTGTTTTTTAAAGCTGATATCCTCTTTTTCATATAAAAACTCCATTTCTAAGCAGTTCTGGCTGCATTAGCACAAGCCTAGCTAAGCACTTAGCAGAGTACTTCCACAAAGCTCTTTACATGGCTGAGTGGTGTGGAACCCTGGCTGTTCTTCCTACTCACTGATTCCCCATCCATTATATTAGGTTACCTGACATTTCATATATCCAGCATCTCCTGCCTCAAAGTGGAGCATAAGAAATCATTGTACAAATAATTCTTATTTTTAAGGAAAACAATGACTTTGACATAAAAAATGCAGCCCTAGTACATCAAATGGTGTGTGAAGGAAAGGCCTGTTCTCCACAAAAGGAAACACTGATAAAATAGCTTGAAATGGAAGCAAACATATAAACCAACAGCATTTTGAGATCTATCACTTGTATAGGCCTTTTTTTTTTTTTTTTTCCTTCCCCTAAATTGCTTTTCTCTGAAGTCTTTTTTTTTCAGACTGTTCAGTATGTGTCATCTTCTGAGTAAAGCTCTCATCACTTCTCAATGCTGTTTGATAGGGTCAAATTTTCAAAGACAGTTCTATGGTGAGCTACAAAAGGAGCTGGGTATCGTGGATCTGAGATTGAGTAAAGAGAATGAACTGATCTAATCTGACTTCTGCTACAGTGCAGAGCACCAAAAAGGTGATGACTTTCATAGGTGTAAATTAAACAGTACCTGGGAGTATTCCCAGGCAGTGAATGTTAACTCTCAATATTTTTAAACTAGAACTGTCCCTCAAGTGATTTTATCCTGTAGTTACTGGCATGTTCCCAGGAAGTTTCTGGGCCTTCCTTGAGAGTTAGTAAAAATCCATCATGGTTTTCAGTATCTTAATTTTGTTCCAGTTAAGTAATTCTTTTACAGAGACTGCCTTCTACCCTATTTAGATATCGACTGCAGTGTTTAATTGCTTCTCTATATATTGCCTTTTTGTTTTTCTTTTTCTAATCTGAATCTGTCTGACATTAAAATTATTCCTTTTGTATTGAAAGTGGAAGCTTTAACAGTCAATTAAAGACAGAAATGGAAAACAAAAAAATAGCTCAGATATCAATATTCTGACATTTCTAAAACTTCAGCTTGAAAAGGGAATCACTAAGGGGGTCTTGGCAGTTCAGCTATTTGAAACTTTCAAAATTGGTCTGGATGTAACACTAGAACTTGCACTGCTGGGAAAAGCCTTCCAATTTCAAGGTGAGCATACTGGAAAGTCTCTCAGATCTCTATTACAAGGCTATTATTCTCCCACAGAACATTAATTGTTCCAGTATAGTATTTAAAAAGTAATGTCACTACTGAACTTAATCTTATGTTTGTAAGCAGAGTTATAATAATATTAACTCTGTGCTTTTGCCTTTTCCCCCATAGACTATTTTCAAAGCTTTATTTTGTCACCTATTAGGTCTTAGAAGCAAATCTTGAACAGTACAAAGCTGTAGAAAGACTAGAAATAACAAAATTAATTATTTGCAAGCAGATCCAAGAAGCTTTGACCACTCCAATCACTTAGCTGAGAAAGTTGCTGTAACTTTGATTTCCCTGTCATTTAACTTCTAGATCTGTATCACCTCTTCTTGTTTCTTTGAGCAAGATGATCAGTCAGGTGGGTGGCTGCAAGTTAAATTGAATTCTCCATTCAAGCATGAATATCATGCAATGGCCTGGGAAAAAAAATGCAAAAGGTACTGGAAACTTAAAAGAACTCATTTGGAAATTATTTTTGTTAGACAGGAAATTTTTGTATTGATAATATTCAGCAAGTTCTTACATGCAGCTTTTTAGAATGATTGTGGTGAGACACTGGCACAGTTTGCCCAGAGAGGCTGTAGATGCCCCATCCCTGGAGGTGTTCAAGACCAGGTTGAATGGGGCTCTGAGCAACCTGATCTAGTTGAAGATGTCTCTGCCCATTGCGGGGGGGTTTGGACCAGATGACCTTTAAAAGTCTCTTCCAAATCAAACCAAGAAAGATATATATTTGCACACACATTATGTCTGTCTGTAGCTACCTTTGAGGCTGTAAGACCCACGAGTGATTAGATTCACACCCAATTTTTAAGGCATGATCAAAACACAGTCGGATTTCATGTCTATAGATGGAACATAACTATTCTGCCACTAGAGCCTCAAGATCCTTCTAAAATGTGAACAAGCAAGTATGATGTGTGTTTGTATAGTTGGTTGTAGAATCTACTGAACTCTCCACTCATCCTACTCCAGACATGAGCCTTTTGAGCTCTTAGTAATGACTAAGAACAGATTAAATATGGACATTTGAAAAGGTTCTGCATGTCACTGCAGAGGTGTCTAAGGTGCTTGTGGAGAAGCTACTTATCCACTTCATACCATTTTATTTTGTTGTGAGAAGCTGCAGGAAGGGGTTCAACAGCTGCTTCACAAGCAGCCAAGATAAATGGGCACTGGACTCCTATATAAGAGCAGGAGAGACAAAGAAATGGGAAAACATCTGTATTATCCCATGTTAAATCATCCCTGCAAGTGAAGACAGAATTTTCAGATCAGTTGGTAACTTAACTTTAGACTTCCTGTTTTAACTCACTCTACTGTCAAGCATGAATTTAGAAATGCTTTATGAAAATTAATAGTGTTATTTCATGTTAATTATGTCAAGAATTCAAATGGCCAGAATTTCCAGTTTATTTTTTTATATAAGTTTATTCATCAACTCTCATTATCAGTTAACAGGCTTTCAATTCTTTATGCTTCTAGTTCAGACCCTGGCATATCAGTCAGGATTGCAGCTAACCCATGTGTACCGAGCTATCCAGACTTGCTAATAATATTCCAATGATAGTGTGCATTTATCACTGTTAACTGCAGAGGTAAAAGAAAATTGCAGAATCTGAGATATACTTCTATGAAAATCATTTAAAAAAAAAAAAGTGTTAAGGCTTGGTTATGGGGTTTGGTTATGATGGTGCCATTCTGTCTCCAACTGGAAGACAGATGTATGTTGTCTGGGCAGACATTGATAAAATGGTTTAATGATGACAACTTACCATAAACGGCCACAACACACCTTTGCCAAGATATTCAAATGCATTAGGGCTCTTGAATAAGTGAAGAATTAACATAATGTTCCTGGATGAAATAGGACTGAAGAGAACAAATGCATGATAAAGAATGGTGTTGGTTTGGAGGTTTAAGTTGGGTTGGTTTTTTTCCTCTTAAAGAAGTTTGAAGCTGACTCTTAAGTGCACCTTTGTGCTAATAAAAACATCAAAATTGTAATAAATCTGTGTTGATTGGACTGCCTGCCACTAAATTTGGCATTGATGGAAAAGTCAGTGTGCTTAATTGTCAGATTTATGCCACCTGAAATGACAAAACTAATAGCAATAAAAAGCTAAGAAATAAACATGTTGATATTTTAATATCTTAATCCTTTGTGCTCTTTGATTTAAAGACCAATGGCTATCAGTCACACCATCCAGACACTTCTGTAGGGGGGAAATGAATTTTTTTAAGACATAGACTTTAACTTCAGTAGATCTTAAAACTGACCATTTCTCACATGTTTTATTATTCTGTAGACATATGGCAAAATTCAGCTAGGTCAAAATACACAGTCTATCTATATGTGTATTTTTATATTGGTATGCTTATGTATGTATGACTATTAATGGATTAATATATACTTACTTATATACATTAAATTATTAGTAAATCTTTACTTTGTACTTATAGTTTCTATTCTATCATGTGATACAGGTGTGTTTGCTTATGTATGCATGCATATATACATATATGGGATCATAGAATTGTTTTGGTTGGAAAAGACCTTGAAGATCACCAAGTCCAACCTTAAACCGAACACTCCCACGTCCACCATTAAACTGCCACTAAACCACATCTACACATGACTATTAAAATGACTATTAAAAACCTCCAGGAATGGTGACTCAACCACTTCCCTGGGCAGCCCTTTCCAGTGCCTGACCATTCTTTCCATAAAGAGGTTTTTTCCTAATATCCATTCTAAACCTCCCTTGGCATGACTTGAGGCCATTTTCTTGTTCAGTGCCATTTCAGGTAGTTCTATAAAGTTATAAGGTCTCCCCTCAGTCTCCTTTTCCCATTTCCCCCAGAAACATCTCTTAAAACTTTTTCTCCAGACTCTTCCCCAGTTTCATTGCTCTCCTCTAGACATGCACCAGCACCTCAATGTCCTTCTTGTAGTGAGGAACCAGAACTGAACACAGTTTTTGAAGCAGTGCTGAACACAGTGGGGCAATCCCTGCCCTGGTCCTGCAGGCTGGTATATGCCAGGATGCTGTTGGCCTTCTTGGACACCTGGGCACACTGCTGGCTTATGTTCAGCTGTCTGTTGACCAACACCTCGACGTCCTTTTCTTCTGGGCAGCTTTCCAGCCACTCTTCCCTAAGCCTATAGCATTTCCTGGGATTGTTGTGACTCAAGCGCAGGACCTGTAAGAGTGCAACAGTATAAGCTTTTCAGATGACAAAACCAAAAAGCAAAAAAAAATCAGGGCAGAGGTTTGGGACAGTTTTCTTATAGCTCTACAATTCAGTCTATCACATTTATTAAACAAAGAAGCCACAGGTGAGAGATCAAAATATTTGGGAACTGCTGAACACAGGAAACACACATGGAGAATTTTGCTATGATGCAGGGTATCTTGCTGTAGTAAAATACCAGGTAAAAGACTATTTTTGGAAAGCATCCAGTTCATGTTTCTGCTCTAATTAATGCAGATAATCTGATCCTAGTATATGTCAACAAAATAGTATAGATTCCATACCCTGGTTGTATTCAAATACTTATTTCCAGAAAGGGGGCTTTATGAAGAGGGCTATTATTTTCATTTTTTGGTGTTTTGTTTTGTTTTGTTCTGTTAGGGTTTTTTTTTCTGTTTTGGAACTTATTGCCAGGCGTCCAGTCTTTATTGTTATTATATTGATTTTAAAATATCAGAAAAACTATCTAGCTAGATTTCACAAAGTTAACTGTGTATATCTCTCCGTTGCAGTTAAATACAGAAACAGTGCTACTATGTCTTAAATGGCTGAGGTGAGTCCAAACAAGTGTGGTATTGCTGATAATCACTGAAGACTTGATTAATCTCTCTAATTTAGCTACTGTGGCTGAGTAGGTTTCATCTTGCCACTTAATCCACTTCGCTTCCCACCACCTGAAACCACCTGACTGCTGGGTGAGTGGGAGAGTTACCTTCAGCTGCCTTTTCTCTGGGCCCAAAGAGTAGTTTTCCTGATTATTTGTTGCTCTTGGTCTTTCACTCTTGCTCAGCAGTTCCCAAGTGGTGGCTTTCACACTGGTCAGGTAACATGGGGTAAGGTCTGGCTTGGATGGACATGAACTCTTAATGTCTTAAGCTTAGGCAGCTGTTCAGATTGGACTAAAAAAGCAATACTCTTTTACAGTAAGAACCTAAATAATTCGAGCAATTTCTGTCACATCTAAAGTGGGACTAACAGGAAGACTTTTAGAAGTTGAATCTAAATTAAAAGACATTGAGTTGATTTGGGAACTCTACCTTGATTAAAATGGATATTTTAATTTATTTGCACTTTGGTTCTCTGTCTGTGAAGACTGCAGGATTCTGGGGCAAAGGTGCTGTTACAAAGATATATAGAGCCATCCAGGGGAGGGCAATCAATTTCTAGGTCAGTCTCACCTCTGTGCCTGGCAAGGTCAAGGAGCAGATCCTCCTGGAAAGTCAGATAAGGCACATGGAAAATAAAGAGGTGACAGCCAACATGGCTTCATTAAAGGCAAGTCATGCCTGACCAATCTGGTGGCCTTCAAGGCTACAGAGATGGTGGATGGTGGCAGAGCAACTGATGTAATCTAACTGGATTTGTGCAGGGCCTTTGACACTGTCCCACATGACATCCTGGTCTCCAATCTGACAAGGCATGGATTTGAAAGATGGACCACTCGGTGGATAAGAGATTGGCTGGATGGCCACACCCAGAGAGTTGTGGTCAATGGCTTAATGTCCAAATAGAGGCAGGTGATGAGTGGTGTCCCTCAGGGGTCAGTACTGGGAGCAGTGCTGTTTAACATCTTTGTTGGAGACATGGACAGTGAGACTGAGTGTATCCTCAACAAGTTTACTGATGATACCAAGCTTCCCAAGAGGGAAGGGATGCCATCCAGAGGGAGCTTGACAGGCTGGAGAGGTGGGCCAGTGCCAACCTCATGAAGTTCAACAAGGCCAAATCCAGGGTCCTGCACCTGAGTCAGCACAGCCCCAGGCACAAATACAGACTGGGGGAAGAATGACTGGAGAGCAGTCCTGAGGAGAAGGACTTGGGGGTGAGAGTTGATGAGAAGCTCAGAATGAGCCACCAGTGTGTGCTGGAGCCCAGAGAGCCAGTTGTGTCCTGGGCTGTATCAAAAGAAGTGTGGCCAGCAGGGCCAGGGATGTGACTCTGCCCTTCTGCTCTGCTCTGGTGAGACCCCACCTGGAGTGCTGTGTACAGCTCTGGGGCCCTCAGCACAGGAAAGATATAGACCTGTTGGAGAGGGGCCAGAGAAAGGCCACAAAGATGATCAGAGGGCTGAAGCAGCTCTGCTCTGGACACAGGCTGAGAGAGTTGGGGCTGTTCAGCCTGGAGAAGAGAAGGCTCCAGGCACATCTTAGAGCACCTTCCAGTACCTGAAGAGGCTCCAGGAAAGCTGGGAAGGGACTTTCATCAGATAATATAGTGATAGGACAAGGGGTAATGGTTTTAAACTGAGAGAGAGGAGATTTAGTTTGGATATTAGGAATAAATTCTTCCCTGTAAGGGTGGTGAGGAACTGGAATGGGTTTCCCAGGGAAGTTGTTGATGCCCCATGCCTGGAGGTTTTTAAGGCCAGGTTGAACCAGGTTTTGTGTAACCCGGTCTAGTGGTAGGGTTCCCTTCTCATGGCAGGGGGTTGGAACTTGATGATCTTCAAGGTCCCTTCCAACCTTAATGATTCTATGATTCTAGGTCACCTTTGTGACTGAATGCTCTTGGAGTAACAATTTTATTCAATAAAATAAAGATTAGCAGAAACTTGTGGGGCAAGAGCCATGATATTACAAGAAGCAGCTCAGCTTCATCTCTATGCAGGTTATTAATGACAGAAATCAAGAATTAACCAGCCTCAAACTCTCACAAATCAGTAGAGGTTAGATGCAATTTTCCTATCATAATTAAGTAATCATTTGCCATTGTCATCACAGTATTTAAAAGCCCAAAACACAGAATATCTACTTTTGATTAAGCAGATATTTCTGTTTTGAATCTCTAATAATAATTATATGGCATTTCCTTTTGTTATGAAAGGGCATTTTGGCAATTAAATGCATTCTGAAAAGAATTAAGTTGAAATTTTACTTCTAAAAATAAATAAATTAACAGAAAGTGTTTTGCAAAGGTTAAAACTCTTAGCTGGAAGATTCTCTTCCTCATATAATTGACTCAAAGTATACAGATAATAAACGATACCAAATTATATTTTCTGACTGTCCCTTACATGAAATTTCTAGGAGCAGCAAAAGGGTAGTTTAAAAATCCAGATGGAGAATTTATAAAGAAAGAAGATTAAGATGCACAGTTCCCTAACCTCTCATTTTGGAGCATTCAGGAATGCAAAGGTATCCTGGTTTGAGCCATGCAAGTTATCCAAACCCTGCCTGGAGTTGCTAAGGCAACATTCCGTGCTAGAGGTGGGGAAGAGACACATAATATACCAATGACATATGTCAGCACCTTGATTTCAGAACAGTCTCAGGATGTACAACAGCTCTATAGAAATTGTCTTTTTCAGGAAACGCCCCAAATGGATATGAGGCAAATCTAGGCACCAGCCCTTGCTGAACATGCTAAGAGATTACCATGGGACTGGCTATGGCAGTATCTATGATGCTATCCTTTCTGATGGGATTTATCTGCAAAGTGGGCAGGTGCAGGTGGTCCTCATAGCCTGTGTAGGCTGCAACTGTCCTATCTGTTTTCTCACTGTTGGCATTCAAAAGAATGAGTTAACAGACCTTCTGTGAAAGATCCTTCTTAGAATGGCCTGAATTATTATGCCACAAGTGCAAGCTGTATTTGTAGGCCTTCTCAAGTCAAGCAAAATGAACAGCGTGTTCACTTTACTGTCTTTACCGTCCACAACATCAGAGATCCCAGATCTTCCAACAGTGCTGCAGTAGGTCTAGGAACCTTCACCTTGGTGCAGGTTGATAGCCATTAATCCAAAGCTCACCAAAAGCTGTGAGAGTCTTTCCTTTGATTACCTTTACCTCTTAAATACTTTTAGGGTTTATTTTGGCAGTACTATATTCATACTACTACTTTCACTGTTTCCTGTCCCAGATACCTATTGTATTACAAAACCTACCTAGCATGACACGAGCCCCTCCATCTGAGCGTGCAACTCAGACCCATAAAATGCTGTCATCTCTGTGTCTCCAGACTTAGGTTTTTTAAGCATGGTGCTTATTGAGATTCCTCATGCAACTTTGAGGAAGAATAAGCTAAGAAAGTAAGCAACAGCCAATTTGTATTTTGCATATAAAAGCCAAATTCTGTTATACAGACTTTGAAATGTGAAATATACATTATGGGATGAGTTAAACTGCTATCTCTGGAAAGAGAAAGTTTATATGTGTCCCTAATATATACAGTTATTGATTGATTGGCATAAGAGCTTGTTCTCTCTTTACTTTGCATTTTCTTATCACCTCTGATTCCAATTATTCTGCCATCATTCAACATGCAGCTAGAAATAAAGACAGGTAGAAGCAAAATCAAAGTTTATTTAGCATCTAGCTTTGGAAATAAAAGTTAATAATACAAATTTAAACTGCTGCTGATACTGGTTAGCATTTAAGTGACAACTCAGAGACTTCCCTACATTCTGCAAAAGTCTATATGAAAAATGACACTTCTTCTTAACAACTCATCACAGAACAGTAAATTCCCTTTCAGCTAAACCCCCACACTGTTACAAGTTTTCAGACATGAAGTCCTTTTATGTATTTTTGCTAGTTTTATTTTTAATATTTTGTGGGAGAAGGAGGTAAAATTATAATCAATTGTCTTTCTCCCTCAGATCCTTTTCCTGAAAGATCCTGATTATTTCACAATTTTAAACACTGTCCAAATTAATTCCTAATTGCCTCTCAAAAATGTTTCATTCATAATCGTCTGCCTCAGGACTTATATTCCTATTATTAATAAAATAAATGAGAACTAATGTTAAAAAACAGACCAAAATGAGATAAAATGAGGGCTGATATGACATGAAAAGTGTCTCAGAACATGTGTGAGTTCTTCCTTTGTGTGTAGCCTGTACCCTGCACAAAGGGGCTCAGTTTTGCTGAGGGAACTGAATACTACTTGTAATGTTACCAGCCAGTATTACCCATTTAAAAATGACCATTACTGGGTTTGCAAGAAAAGCATATTTTGAAATGAAAGACCAACCTACCTCCAAACCTTTGTTTTTCAAAGAATCAAATACACTGTTATTAGAAGTGCATTTGCAGGTGTTGAGACAACACAGTGACAGAAAACAGAAGCTAATAGGTACTCTTTATAAATCAATATTAGAGAATTGTTTCAGTACAGCATCCCACAGCTTTCAGGGAAGAAAAAATTACCTGTTTTGAGCTGCCAAAATAATAAAGGAGCTGTGACCAGTAAGCAACAGAGCTGTTAGAAGGTGACAACAGCACTTTAACACAGACATTGATTCAAATGATAGCTTTGACTTGTAACTGCAGATTGCACCCTAATAATTTATCACAGACAGAGCATGAAATGTGGCAATGCCCCTTCATGGTCTGCAGGAAGGTAGTGCAGCATCTGGAGAAAAAGCTGATGAAAAATACTGGGGTTTATGGGTTTATTTTGCCATGCATAAAGACAAAGACAGTTGTGGAAGGAAAGTGATAAGAATTGAACAGGTGAAACAAGAGTTTTTAATGTAAAGGAGCATGGAGAAAGCAAATTCTAGCTGCTTTTCTTTATCAAAATAAGTTGTTTTCCTAGGAAATGTTGATGACCAACAGCAACCTTAATTGTTTCACTATTAGGTATTGAGTATAGAGCAGTTACAAAGTTCCCATGTGTTTTGCTGACAAGGGAAAGGTAGAAAGATGCTGCAGCCCATATTTCTGGATGATGTTATTCTCTATCCATATTTGTTAAAATAATGGAAATTTATTGATAGCATGTATAATTTATTTTTAAAATTCATCAGGATGTAAATATGGCTTACTCTGTGAATACAGCAAGGTCTCAGTAGCTTTGAAGTAATGGTTAATTCATATAGAGGATAACAATGGGACAGTTCAAACATTCTGAGCTATACAACACAAAAAGCCCTTGGTGACACAGGACTGTGTGCAGTGGAGCAGCCTGGAACTGCAGTGTTCTCATTTAAACACTAATGGGGCTTTATTGAATTTTCCAGATAGGCCATCGAGAAAGACAGTTCTGGCAATTGCCTAGAAAGACTAGATCCACAGTGCACCCTTCAAGCAAACCAGTAGCAGAGGAATTTTAGATACCAAAAATATATATTTAAACAAGTGATAGGACAAAATCACTGCAATAGCTGATATATTTGTTTATTTAGAGATTCCTAACTTTACTTCAAATGCATATGCACCTGGCTGTGCATTTGATGAAGTGCCTTTTAAAGGAACAGTTTTGCAGCACAGTCTCTACCATTTTGCCTTCATCTGAGCCAGGGCAGAGCGGCTGAGGTTGGAAGTGACCTCTGAATATCATCTGGTCCAACCCCCTGATAGAGCAGGATCAGATACAGTAGATCACACAGGAAACACATCCAGACAGACCACAAGGGTCAAACTATCTTTGTCCATGACAAAGGATGAGGATTCTATCTGTTCTTCTGCCTTTGATCCTGGTTCATGTGTTACTGAATCTATGCACTCCTTCCCATCTGTCACTGAGCCCAGGAGCTTAGTCTGTGATTTTCCCAGGTCCTGCCTTCAGCCTTGGTAGTGATGTTAGTTTTAATGGTGGGAGGAGCATGATACAGGTTTTCTATATATTTGCATATATTTCATTTTTCATCATTATTGTTTCATTAAAGCTGTTTCATTTAGTTTCCAAACCATAAATCTCTCTTCCTTACTTTCTTTCCCCTTCTGGGAAGGGAAAGGGGGTAAGAAAGAGCACCTATCATTCATTTAATAGCCATCCCTGCCTTAAAATGAGATCTACAGGCTGTCCTGAACTGACATTTATTTTACAGTAAGTTAGCCATTGGTTTAACTGCCCTCTAACAGGAGAAATCATGGTACTAGACTTAAGCACCTGCTTTGCAGAAGAATAACTTAAATATTCACCTCTCTCAGATGCTGATGCCTGATAAATCATAAATGGGACTTTGTCTTTGGAGTGAATCAGCTAGGCTCCCGAGAGACACATAGGATGCTGCATCCTAAAAATGTGTAAGACACTTGTAAAATACCTAAAACTTAAACTATTTTTTTCACGTGCGGATTCAACACAGTCTGTTTCAATGTTAACTTTAATCAGGCTTGTTTGAAACCCCAAAGCTCCACATATGTAATTGCATTTAAATACCTCTGTCTGAAGTGCTAATTAATTAGGATTTTTTTTTTTATTTCTGAAAGCAGCATGATTAATGACAATGAACACATTGCTGAAGAGAAAAAAGAAATAAAATTGAGAAAAAGAGTTAAGATGGTGAGCATGTAGGTGCCCAGAGACTCAAAGAAAAATTAAAAATAATTCAGATCTTTGTGTTTTAAATATTCACTTTGTGGAAAGCACTTTAGATTATTTTTTTTATTACTATTATTTCACTTTCACAATATGGCCCTGCTTTTGCAACACAGCTGAGCACATAATCCAATTTAAGCAGATGAATAATCTTATACACATTAATAAGGCACTTATTTATTTGTTTGTTTCCCAGCCATTCTTAGAGGCTTTTTATTCCCCATTTTTTCATTACTTTCATCATGTCTACTTGTGTCTCTAATGGAAACAAGGGATGGGACTCAGCTCAAGTTTGTAATAAACTGTTCTTTGGTGTCTAAATTTCACAAAGGTTTCTAGGCTTCCAGGTACTCACCTGAGTAGCTGTAACACATAAGATCACTTTAGGGTAAATGACTCTTTACATTTTCTTTTTATTAGAGAGTATTAGGGAGTTGATACAGCTACCCAGAAGTAAGTCTATTCATGCCTTTTCAGAAATCTGGAATGTTCCATCTGGCTTTCAGGTACTAGTTCAAATCAACATGGTTCTCCCATAAGTTCTTAGCCATGTCTGCTGGGCCCTCACGGACACCCAGAGGGTATGTCAGACAGCACTGGTTGCCTGTGTGGATGCAGCAAAATCAAAGTCTAGCCATTTGCTGATAGTAGATGGGGCTTAGATTCTTGTATGTAGAGACTAAAATTTAGGGGTTTACCATCTGGAGCCAAATCCCATCCGAAAGAAATGCATTCATAGTCTTTCTGTGCCTGTTGCCTGTGTACAGCTCCTCACTGCTCTGACCTTTGGAATTGTCAATCAATTTCTACCAAAACTGACAGTAGCGTCTATCTCAAAGGCTGTATCTACACTATGAGGGCAAGAAGTTAGTGCACATAAATCCCAAGAACATTTTTTCCTCCTTTCAAATTGTTATTTGGAAGTTTAACAGTGCAAGGGTTTAGAAGTCCAAGAAATCTGCCTGCTTGGATGATTGTAACATTAGATGTTAGAGTTTTTCTCCAATGTAGACAGAACCAAAGCTCCTACAACATCTGCAGGAATCAGGTAGCTTTAGCTTTAGTAGTTTTTATATTCTCTAATGACAGATTTCATTAATAACTTAAACTTCAGTTGACAGGAGAATTCTGCAAAGTATAAATTTTCTTTTGAGTGCCCTAACTATGAGGAAAGCTTATCAAAGAACAAAGCAGCAAATCAGCCAATCACAAGGCAGAAATTCATAGGAAATCAGGAATTATCAAAATAATTAATAGATCATCAAATAGTTCCTGATGTTATTGATGCAATTGGCATCTGTAGATACTTTCATTGTCCCTTTCCCTTTTATCTTCACTGAATTCTTGCAAATGATACTGCTCACATTTTTACTTCTGTCTGTGAATATTTGTTGCCTCCCTTGCTTACTTGCAACTAATTCATTTTCCTGCTTCCGTTGCTCTTATTCTACTTGTAGGTTTGTACTTGGACACATTCTGCGACCACTGGAATCATCTCCATCCTTGTAGCGTTGTCATAGATACACACAGAACCATTTATTGTTAGAGAAATGCAGAGAAATAGTTGTCCAGTGTTCTGCTCTTTCCTGTTTGTCTTTTAACTCAGAATGGTCCAATTGCTCATCAATGGCTTGCTCCCATCCAGCCCATCACCTCTGCTAGTGAGGGGAACATCTGTGCAACTAGCCAATATGAACCAGACAAGACAGGACTCATTATATCTCTGCTCAGAGTCCAGTCAGAAAGCCAGGGTGTGTTTGTCCCTTTGAAAGGGCAGAGGGGCATTAATTCCTTTGAAAACAATGTCCCTAAACCTGAAGCTACTGACTTTTACTTTTTGTAACCTTTGTATTCTTTATTATCTTCAGAGGGTTTTACAAGTAGGAATTTGAGACCCTGGACCTCCTCCAGCCTCTGTTGTCTCTGTTAGTACTACACTGTCCTACAGGAAAGACTTCAATGTTCATATTTTTCCAAAACAGCAAGAGCTTAGTGGTTAGAGCCTTTCTCTTTTGCTTTCACTGGAGTTGCCCTGAGTCTTAGTCTCAGCTGCAAATGAACCATTTATTTTATCTGTTGCCTGTTACAAGTTTGTTTTGTCCATTTAGCCTGTATATCACTTAGGATGAGGGTGAATATATCGTAGTTGTTATTATGTTGTGTAGCTATAGAATTTGATACAGCCTTTCCATGACATAAGTTAAGGCCTTGGAAATTCCTATTAACATTGGCAAAGATCCTTTACAGCACTGCACAAATGAGCTTTGTATTGTATTTATGGACAAACCTCCAGCAAAGCCCATCCCTCAGTTACTGCAACTGGCAATACATCACAGCTGAGTAAATTCAGCATAAACCTGAATCAGAGTTGCAAAGAAAAAAATCCCTTTGCTCCTCTGTAGAAAGGATAAAACCATTAAAAAACAGCATTATGGCTAAGTCCTGATCCCATTGAACACTATAGGCCAGGTGTTCACCCTTCATTGCTAAAAGTAATTTAATCTTATTTGAAGAGTGTCTTCATAGTGAGAGAAGAGAAAAAAGATTTCTGTGGAATGGCAGACTGTGATCTTCTCTCAGATTAATTTTTAGCTTCATGAAGGTTAGGCCACTCATATTTAAAAACCCCAACTTTTATATTCCCCCAAAATTTCAGTGCTACATGCTTCAGTTTTAAGCTTTAACTAATAAAAAAGACTGCAGCTTGCACATGCAGGCAGAGAAGTCTCTCACAAATTACCAGAAACTCAGTAACTGTACTAAGGAAGCAAGATTGTAATTGGTTTTAACCTCCTGAAGGACTGCCTTTCATCTGCATATTGACTACCCCAAATGCTGTCTCTCTGTAAAGTGGGATTGACTGCACTCTTCAGATAAAAGTGTTTTGCCCAACTCCTGAGTTCAGTATCCTGTGTATCAGCTGAACACCATTCTCCAGGAAGAGATGCTATAGAAATGGTGCTACCTATGGAGCCTCTCTACAGCATCTATATATAGTCTGGTAAGCTCATTGCAAGTGAATAGTGGTATGAAATTGTGAAAGATAAATAATCATCATAATTAATGTGCTGTGCTCTTGCTGCAGCTCTCAGTTCAAAAGCTTATCTCAGTTGGATATTTCTGTATTCCAAATTGTCCTCTTATATTACTGCTCTGGTAAAGATATTTGAATTTGGCTGTTCAGAAATGAGGCTGAATACTGCTCAGCATTCTCTCACCAAATATATTTAGAGACAGAACCAAGAGTTTTGATTAAATATATCTATTACCAAATAAGTTGCTGTTTCCTTGTCTGTGAACTGCTTCTTAGCCATTTTCAAAAACACCTTGTATAGTGGCTTCAGGATTTGCCTCCTCTCCCCTTCCCCCTTTTATAAATAATGAAATTGAAATAAAGCAAATTTCTGAAGTTCTCTGGCAGTGACAGTCTGGGAGCAGAGCACTAAGAGGGTCTAGTCTTCAGAGGGTTTAAAACTTGAAGCTGTTATTAAGCTCAATAGAAGCTTTTGGACATACTGGACACCTTGAATTAACATCCTTTTAACACTGCTTATGTGCCTTAGTATGGATGAGAGCAGTCATGCTGTTTAATTCTGCTGAGCTGAAATTCATGGCATTAATGTTTGATTCAGACCCAGCACTTTAACACAGACACATCACAGCAGCCTGCTCTCATGTGCTGAGTTAAGGGGGTGCCTACACTGTGAGTTTAGCAGCCAGGAAACACAATTCCACTGCACCTTGTATGTTATCCTGTCTAATATGTGAGAAGGCACTGGGAGATAGAATAGAATGTTTTTTTTTCTTAAATCCATGCAAGAATATAACTAGTCACCCATGTACATTAAAAAAACTGCCTGCTTTTAAAATCTGCCCCTAACTCACCTGCTCTAGAGGGGGTTCTATGGCAGAAGTTGTTGATCTTACATATTGCAAATTCCCCCTGTACAAAAAAAAAAAAAAAAAAAAAAGGGCTTTAAAATCAAGCTGTTACTGTTACATCATGCCAGCAACATCTACCTAGCTCAAATTAATACCTTTTTTTCCTGTATTGCTCTGCTCAGAACCACTCTCTCTTTCACTGTTGATTGCTATGGCAACCAGGGAAGCCGGAAAGATTCTGTCAATATCTACATTAATTAAGAGGAATACCTGTGGTATCGTTTGAGCCATGCACTCCCCAACAATGATATGTTCTTTACTGCTGAGATGTAAGAGCACAGAATGATCAGCAGAAAACCCCTGTCAATAGACTGTGATTTGAACTTGACTCCTGCAGTTAGAAATCCTTAGGAATTAGAAAACTCCTGTTGGAGTATTTCATGGTCTGACTAAGCCAGGGTCCAGCAAGCTTATTAGGTCAGAGTTAGTATAAAACTCAGTAGATGGCAAAAGAGGAGGCAGAGGCAGCCCTGAAAAGCAGCAGTGTCTCATCAAAAAGAGCTAGATGCAGCAGGACAATGGCTACTGACTGTAGCTACTTTTCCATTATACTTTAATTCTTAAAACCCTTCTCACATCCGCTGATTTGCTCATTCATTTCTTAATTTCTCCTCTCTTAGCTTTTAGACTGTAGATACTAGATACAAAACAACAAGTCTTTTTTTTTTTTCCCCTTGCAATTCAAACACTGTATAAAATTAACAGCTGCTTATCAACAGGTAAGGACAAAGAAAACATTTCCTAAGCAATCCCCCCTCTCAAGGAAGAGGAATACTAAGAAAGGATAAACTGTAAAATATGAAAACAAAAAAACCAAAACACTAAGAAACTCACAAAACAACAACCAAACCTCAAGCAAACAAGCCCCCTCCCTCCAAAAAAATCCCCAAGCAAACAAAAAAATACACACACACAAATCAAAATTACTTCTTGTGGCCACTTCTGTTTAAAACTGTAATTAATGATGTCAGCATAAAAGCTACTACCACAGTGACAGAAAGTTAGGAGGCATTGTCAGTAGAGAGGAAGATTTGGAAATGAAAAGATGACCTTGTAGACTGCAATGTCTGAACTGACGTGGAAAAAATGAATAGTAAAAAACATAAGGTTGTGCTATTAAAGGCTAATAAGAACTTCTGGTAGTAGCTGGCAGCTTAACATACAGATAAGATGACAAGGATCTATATGTACCTATTAATCACAGGATGGCTATGAGTTCTCAGTGTAACACAACCATGAAAAAGTCTAGTGGGATCCAAGGATGGGTCTGAAAAGGTATTGCCAGTGGGCATGGAAAATCATATTTATTAAGCAACTCTGGTAAAACTTTGTCAAGAATAGTGGATACAGATCAGAAAATATTGCCCCAAAATTTAATAAATAGAGAAACCTTGTGGATAATGAAATAAATTAAGAACATCAATTTAAAAAAATAATAAAAAAAAATAGTCCAGAAGAGTTCTACAGTCAAATAATTTTCCAGCTCCATTTTTGTGCGTGTTGGGATTGGACAGGAAGAACTGACAAGGAAAAAAAGTATGCTATGATAAAGGCTGGCATAGGCAGTACACCATAACATTAGCTCAAAACAAAAATAATGGAATTTCTGGGTATTTGAGTACTGAAGTTCTGAAACAAATTTACAAATTTACAAGTAGGTCCCTTGAGCTACTAACCACCCCCTTTCTAATGCACCCCAGGATGCCATTGGCCTTCTTGGCCACAAGGCCACATTGCTGGCTCATGGTCATCCTCCTGTCCACCAGGGCTCCTGCGTCCCTTTCTCCTACCCTGTTCTCCAGCAGGTCAGCCCCCAACCTGTACTGGCCTATGGGGTTGTTCTTACCCAGATGCAAGACTCTACACTTGCCCTTGTTGAATTTCATCAGGTTTATCCCCACACAACTCTCCAGCCTGTCCAGGTCTCTCTGAATGGCAGCACAGCCTTCTGGTGTGTCAGCCACTCCTCCCAGCTTAGTGTCATCAGCAAACTTGCTGAGGGCACACTCTGTTCCCTTGTCCAGGTCATTGATGAAAATATTGAATCGTTGATGAAAATATTTAATAGGATATATATGATAGATATAGGTATAGGTATAGATAGATATAGATATATCAGAATACATTTGAAAGTTTTGAGTCCCATCATGATGAGATCTAAAAGGACAACCTTAGAGTGATGTGGTTATGCCAAAAAAAATAAATAAATATAAAACACCACAAAAAATACAATTTGTGCAGGGTTCCACTTCTGGTGAGGGACTGAACTGAGAGCAGAACCTATATCCTGCAGCTCCTGTCCTCCTTCTGGGTTGCTGGTTCCTCTTTTTTTCTTTTTCTTTTTTTTTTTTTTTTTTTTTTTTTTTTTTTTTTCTTTTGACTCTTAATCGTAGCAAGCAAGGAAGATTTAAATCTACATTTAAGATATACAGAAGAAAAAAGGTCTTCTGAATAAACATAATTTAACTGCAATTTTCTTCCTTAGCTCTGAAGGCTCATGCTGAAGACTCACATTTCCACACTCTTTGTCATAGTGTATATTAAATGTAGGTTATCAGCCTGAGATATATTATTGGTTTAGGAGAATCCATGTACAATTACTTTTTAAAAATTACAACATACTTCAAAATGCAATAACTGTGTCTCTTTATAGAAATAGAGCTTAGAATCTAGTCATTACAATTCCATAACCAACTTCCAATCTTTTTTTTTTTTTTTTTTAGAATTGCCACTTTCAGGCTCCTGCAGAGAGTAATTTCCTTGGAAAGTGACTTCATCTAAATAATATTTAAGTATGCCACAAAGAATATCAACAAAGACAAATTGTCCCACATCTCAAAACAATAAAATGTTTATTTATTAAACTGAGGAAAATCTGATCAACATGGAATGAGCTGAAATTCTCTGGAAAGAAACTAGAAGACAGAAGGAGGGTGGGGGGAAGACCTGAAATGGCCCAAGTTTTAAAATAGAAAGGCAGGGCTGATTTGCATTGCTGCAGGCACACACAGTTCTTTGTGAGGATAGAATTGGACAAAAGGTTGCTTCAAAGGATGATTAGTAGCACTTATGGTTATGCAAAGGATAATCAATAAGAAGATTACTGCACAGTATTTTTAATGTATTTAGAGAACTGACCTGAAACCTGATGGCCAGGGTGGCTGCAGCTCCAGTCTTTGTGCTGTATAGGATCCTGATCCTATCTCGGTGTTTGCCACACACTGTGTTACATTATCTTATATATAACACTGTATTACATTATCCTCAGGGAGGATTTGGGTGCTGTACCTCATAAAAGGATAAACCTGAGGAGTTTACAATTTAAATACATTGAAATTCTTGGTACTTTGCACAGAAAAGATGGCAAAAATCCTCCCCATTTTGATAGACTCAGGAAAATTGCTACTGCTGCTTCCTTTTTCTGAGCTAAGAACACCGTAGGAAAAGAATTTCATAGGCAAATGAATTATCAGCCATGTGGACAATATTAATTTGAAACAAACTGTGGGCTTTATGTAAAGTTCCCAGAAAATAGCAATAGGATTCCTGTTTGACCTTGAAACAGCTCTTTCAGAGCTCCAACAGCCAACCTAGCTGCTGTGTTAATCACACTCATTTTCTCCTGCACTTCATTTCAAACAGTGATCTGTGAATGACTGATGCCCACAAAACAATAGAAGGTAACCCATGAAATGACTGTAGAAACATATTTAAGATAAAAATAAAGTATGAAGTATATAATAAAGTATAATCTGCCCCCACCAAGCACATGAATTCAATAAAAATGACAGGAAATTTAAGAAATGATAGAACCTTTCAGCAATTATACTTCTCTCTTTCTTTCTTTCTTTCTTTCTTTCTTTCTTTCTTTCTTTCTTTCTTTCTTTCTTTCTTTCTTTCTTTTTCTTTCTCTCTTTCTCTCTTCCTCCCTTCCTCCCTTCCTCCCTTCCTTCCTCCCTTCCTTCCTCCCTTCCTTCCTTCCTTCCTTCCTTCCTTCCTTCCTTCCTTCCTTCCTTCCTTCCTTCCTTCCTTCCTTCCTTCCTTCCTTCCTTCCTTCCTTCCTTCCTTCCTGCCTTCCTTCCTGCCTGCCTT
>NW_009951949.1:249717-263071 GCF_000747805.2 Chaetura pelagica | reverse complement strand
TCCTCCCTTCCTTCCTTCCTTCCTTCCTCCCTTCCTTCCTTCCTTCCTTCCTTCCTTCCTTCCTTCCTTCCTTCCTTTCCACTGTGGTAACAACTTCATGAGATTTTTTCATGGCTTTAAACATATATATAAATTTTTTTTAAAAAAAAACCAAACTATTAATATTTTAGAATATTGAAGGGAAAAAAAAACAAACACAATTTTTCTGCATCTCACTTTAATGACTACATCTTTCAAAGGGGGAGGGATGATTGACCATGAATAATTTATCAGTTGTGATGTTATCTCCTCTAAATATGCCTTTCTTTTATCCCCTTCACATCATGCAAATCCACTTTGCCACAGTTGGAGTCATGCAACAGTCATCTGGAATATGTGATATAAATTTAATTTTTACTCTATACTGCAGAAACTTCCTTCTTTCCAAATCAGACCTGCCACAAGAATTATCTTGTTCAGGGCAAATAACAATCTGTAAATGTTACACACTCAGCAATGCAATTTCTGAAACAGACAATCTAGTAACTTTCTAATTCTTATTCTAGAGAATAAACAAGGCCTTTATTTATTAAAAACCAAACAAACAAATAAACAGAGCCCAGAAATAATGCATAGAGACCCTGTATACTCATGTTTTGGTATTGTCATTAGCAGTTCTTTCCCAGATTAAGGTATGAATGTGTATCTGGAGGACAGAGACTGGGTTAGATTACATATTTGCACTATTTCTACTGTATTGGGGTTTCTGGGTGAAAGAGACTTCTAGGGGTCTATATGTAGGAATGATAAACACCAATAATTTAAGGAACTTAATGAAAACTATCCATTTCAATGAGATATCACCATGTTAAAAAGAGAAATTAAGTAGGGGAAACATTTACAAATCAGGACATTAAATGCAAAGTTGAGCTTTCCATAATGTAGTAGTGTGTAACAAGACTCTGATGGAAGTTGTGTGATAAAATATTGGTTTAAAACACTTCCAGCAAGGGGGTATACATAAAATAAAGCCCCTCCCCAGCTTTTCTGTAGCCCCTTCAGGCACTGGAAGGTGCTCTAAGGTCTCCCCAGAGCCTTCTCTTTTCCAGGCTGAACAGCCCCAGCTCTCTCAGCTTGTCTCCATAGCAGAGCTGCTCTAGCCCTTTGAGAATCTTCATGGCCCTTCTCTGGACTTGCTACAGAAGCTCCATTTCCTTCTTATGTTGGGGGCTCCACAACTGGACACAGCAGGGCAAACAGATGCAGATATAAGCAGAATGAGAATTACATCCAGCCTGTGAAACTGCCAATTCTGTATTGAACTGCTATCAATGAAGAAGAATCATTTACACCAAACCCTCAGATAAAATAGATTTCAATCAGTCCACATACTCCTATTCAAGGATGGTCTTGAAAGCTGATGTTTTTATTCTGTCTAGAGTATTGGTCTGGGTTTAACTATAATGAAAAACAGAATTATTCAAGGTCAAACACTAAGCTATGACTATTGTGTTGCTATCTGTTGGGTCAGTCAGTGACTTTTGAAGTGGAAGACCTGCATATTTTAGTCCTGGCTCAGTCACTGACTTTTTGTACAGCCTTACAATGTTGCTGGGGGGCTTTCTACAAAATAATAAAAGTTCCTCTTTTCAGTTTGGATATTTTAAAGATTTGTGTTCAAAATTATAATTATGGGCCAAAAGCTGGAGAAGTCTTGGTCTGTAACTCTGTCCAAAGTCTGGGATTGAACCAAGTCTGGGTTGGTGGTTGGACTTGACGATCTTAAAGGTCTTTTCCAACCTAAATGATTTTATATCTCTATGATTCTGTTAGGAAATTTTTTCCTCCTGTGGAGATAAAGTTACACCAAAGATTTCATTGTCTTTTGGGTTAGTTTGCTCTCTTGTTTTCAGAGCTAAATCTTTAAGAAACTATCTGAACTATAAACAGTGAAATCTTCCAGGACATCTACAGTCAAGTTTCAAGTATTGTTCTCCATTAAAATGCAAGTAATTTTGTGTAGATTTAAATAAAAATATAAGAGAAATGGAAGTGAATAAGCTATTCACCATTTACTCTGGAAGAATAAATACAACAGGATTTAGTCTTTTAGTCATTTTAGATTTTTTTAAAAAAAGCACCAGTAGAATGGAGGAAAAAGGGAAAACTGAGGATTTGTTTCTCAGTACAATTCTTGACAACAGTATGTTTTTAGACATTTTACCTCTACTTTTTAAATGGAATAGCTTTTGATTGAATGTAACACTCAGGAAATGTGAGATTAATGCATTTGACAGAAACAGAAAACAGTAAATAGGCATTATAGAGGGTTCATGAGAAAGCTCAGCTAGTGTACTTGAATGTGACCTTTGGACTTTTATTGTTGCTTGGAACTCCTCAAACCACCAGCTATGTCACTTCATTGGGGCAGCTCTTTTGCAAGGAGTATGAACAAGGCCACAAAAGCAGTGGGAGGTTAGGCTGTGCTCAAATAAGCACTTTTGTGTTTGGCTGGTTTATCAGTCACACAGTCCAAAGAACTTTATATTTGAAAAAAATGTTCTGGAAAATTTAAAAGAAAGAGCAAGTTTATACCTTTTGCTTGTTTGTTTGAAAATTTATTTCGAGAGCAAAAATTACCTCCTCCTTAATGAGCTTTCACTCTAAGTAACAGATAATCATTACAAAGATTATTTTGGGGTAGGAGAGCATTTATTGATCTAGATACTTGCAGCCTCAAACAATATTAACTCATGACCTTCATTTTGAAAAATTTGTCACAACATTATTAGATGTAGATGTAAGTGTAGGTAAGATAGAAATACATCTGTAGGAGATGTAGTAGACCTTGACAGATCAGCTGCTTTGTTTGTCCACTCTCTGGTTTGAATGAAAAAGCAACCCAAAACCACCTGGATATAACACTCAGTGATGATGGTTCAGGTACAATCCATGTATCCCTCTGAGACTGGACCACAGAAAGACTATTACTCATGGAAATTAGAATTAAAGCCAGTGAGAAATCTTCCAGAAAGAGATTTTGCTGTAAAATGACCTCTTACTGAAATAAAAACTTTTCGAAAAAATGTAGCCAGGTCTTCTTACAAGCATTCCTTAAGAACATGCCAATAAAGAGGTGGAAGTGAAACCTCCTAATCAATCTGATGATACAAGCAATTTCCCTGGTGAGGGGTGACCCATGTTCAAACCTTCAATCATACTGACTTGAAGCTGAAAACAACAGTGAGATGTTACTGTTTCATGACACAGAAATGCTGTTTTCCAGCTAGTTTTAACACTATCTTTTTGCTAAAATGAGACATATTGTTTGCTAAAGAGCATGACAAGATTACACAGATTTTTGAAAAGGAGAAATGGCAATTTATAACTCTGAGTGCCTTCCCTGTGACTCTCAGTTTACTTTTTCACACAGTAAAAATATTTTATCCAATGAGGAGATGCCAGATCAAGTGCCAGAAGGAGAAACCCACATTGTGATTGTCTCAGCTTGATTCACAGATGAGCTTTGGGCCCAAGTTTGTGAATCACAGCTATAGTTTCTGCTTTATAAAAAATTTATTTTAGTTTCTATTGAGGAATTTATTTTTTTCTTTGCTTTTTATGAACCTCATTACAACATTTTGATGTGATAGTAAACAGCTGTCATTTTGTATTCTGGAGGTGGTTACAGATCAATGGTACAATGTTTTGTTCCTTTTCCCTTTTTATTTGGAGGTAGTGTTCGCTTTTGCAAGGGTTCCCTACTGTAATTGCACCACAAAATATATCTAATGTACAATTAATTCACTTACAGATGAATAAATGTCTTGAAGATACCCACTGGAAAGAGGACAAAGAGTAGTAACAAGTACTTATCTGTACAATTAGGAAAAGCTTAGTTGCAATAGATAAATTACTAGCTGCAACCTTTGTTCTTTTAACAAATTATTCAGCCCAATGAAATCTCTTTTTAAGAAATATACATACTATACCAGCAATAAGAATGTAAATTTTAGACTCCAGCTGCAGATAAAGTAGGGAATAAGTTTGTTTGCTCTTTTTTTTTTTTTTTTTTTTTTTTTTTTCTTTTTTTTTTCCCTCTCTCTCTTACATAACTGATTTTGGGTTTGGTTTTGGTTTGGTTTGTTGTTTTCTTTTGTCCCTGGAGATTTGCACATTTCTAAAGATATGAATTTTTTTTCATGTTTGCTCTGGACAGTTAAATGTCACCTTTTTATAGCTTTATTAATGCCAAAAAACATGTGAATACATTCCACAAAAGCATTCAATCATTATTTTTAGCAAAGGAGCACCTCATATTTCCCTTTGCAATTCATCCAATAATTAGTCACCCCACCACAGAAAAAGTAAGATGTGAGTATATTAATTGAGGGAGCTTATAAAACTAAGAGATTATAAATCCAAGAGGAATTCTAATAGGCAGTTTTTAGACATTGAACTCTCTCCCCTCTGTCATATATGCATGCAGGATCCACAGTTAGTGATTTTAGTTTTTATTTTGCTTTCAGCTGTGTTCTTTTTACATGTCTCTCTATTTTCTTCTTGTAAGATATCATGGGACACCAATATAGATTTTAATTTATTTTTTTTTTCCTCAAACATAAAGACTATTTCCAAATGCATAATTTACACTGCATAATTTACAAATAAAAATAAAAATACTGTCTTTAAATGTGCCAGTTATGCAAGTGATATTGGATTTCAGACCATCAGCATATGCTTTGATGAATAAATAATTCACATTGAGAAAAGTATATATTTTTACCCATTTCCTAAATAGGTAAAATACTTTGCTAAAGTAATCTTCTTACAGCCTGATTACAAAGAAGATTTGTTCTAAGGCTTAGGTATTTTGCCTAACATCTCTAGTCATAAAAAATAAAAAAAAAATAAAAAAAAAATAAAAAAAAAGGTTTAATTTGTTATTTGTCCAATTAAACAGATCTTTGCCAGAGCAGAGACTTTTTTGTTTGTTTGTTTTACTTTTTTTTTTTTTTTTTAATATCCTTCATTTGCATTCTCTGTGGCCCTATTGTTAAGTATAATTTTATTGTGTTGATGCCCAGGAGATACAAACATGAACCAAGATCTCAAACTTCTGGAAACTGTGGAAGTGCAGGACAAGAAAAGGAGCCCCACCCTGGAAAGCTTAGTAACCAGGTACTCCATCATAGAGCTACAAAGAAGACAGCCAGTGAAGATGTGAGAGTGACCAGGTTGACTGTATCTACAAGGATGATTATCAATCAGTGGGAGCACAAAAAATTAGCGAATTAAAAATTCAGCTTCTCTAAATCTGTGATACTTGGAAATCTTTGCATTTTGATTTGCTAAATGTTTAATATGAGTTTCAAAGTAACCTATACATGCTGTTACATATAGAATCACAGGATCATAGAATGCCAGGTTGGAAAGGACCCCAAGGATCATCTGGTCCAACCTTTCTAAGTACTACTATAGTTTATATGAGGTGGCTCAGCACCCTGTCAAGCTGAGACTTCAAACTGTCCAATGTGGGGGAATCCACCACTTCCCTTGGGAGAATATTCTAATGTTTGACTGTCCTTGTGGGGAAAAAATTACCTCTTGTGTCCAATCAGAATCTCACCAGGAGGAATTTGTGCCCATGACCCCTTGTCTTTTCCCTGTGACTCCTTGTAAATAGGGAGTCTCCATCTTCTTGGTAGCCTCCCTTTATGTACTGGAACATGGTCATAAGGTCTTCCCAAAGCCTTCTCTTCTCAAGGCTGAACAAACCAAATTATCTCAGCCTCCCCTCATATGGCAGGTCCTCCAGTTCTCTGATCACCCTTGTGTCCCTTCTCTGGACACTCTCCAGCTTGTCTGCATCCTTTCATTCTGCATCCTGCAAGTCTGGTAGAGGAACCAAGATGAACCTGTACATGGACCTCACAGTACTATTTTAGCTTCAGACTCCATCACATAACTTCAAAGTAAATACATGGAGACAGATGTAGTGAAGACAGACTAAGGTGTCTCTGGTTGATTTCCAAACTGACCATTTGGACAGACAGGTGTCAAAGGTAGCACACATACAAAGTTAAAAAAATAATAATAATAAAAAAAAATTAAAAAAAATGAAAAGAAAGAGGAAAGGAGGACACATCATATTGTCTTTGTTGCTGTATTGTGAAGGCTGCAGGTCTATGTGGTTTGTGAAACCAGAGCGAACTGCTTTGCTTATATAGTGTGAGTTCCTGTCCCTCTCCAGTTGTTCCTGGTTTTGTTTTTTATTGTTGCTTCAATTTTCTCCATCATTTGAAAGGCAAAACCTTTTTGCCTCCTAACATGTATTATTATTTTGTACCAAAGGTTGCAACAAGGTACTGGTTTCAGCTGAATGCTGTTCAGAACACTTGTGAGATGTTGTCTCTCCTGATCTCCAGAAAATCCAGATTATTGCTGAATGTTTTACAAGCCTATTTTGCAGTAGATATCTCTGAATGTATTAAACCCACTTCCAGCTATAGATGTTACGCAGGCAGAATTTTCTAACAAAATTTAAACATTATATCATTATTAACCATTAATATTTAAAAGATCAATTTTTTAAGAATTTATTAAGAGAATAAGAGTGTAATATTGGAAGGAGTCTACTGGATTAAGAGTGTGCTAGCACTCTGATCATAAATTTCTCCATAACCTGAATTAGCTTTTTCTTTAAAATAGATTATTTTCCTCTCCCCCCACTCTTTTCTTACCCATCCTGTTCCACAAGTTCATTGATCTCATGACTAGAAACCTTCTTCTAATTTCCAGCCTAAATTTATTCATAGCAAGTTAATTCCCATTTGCTCTTGTGCCAACATTGTCCTTAAATGTAAATAGTGCTTCTCCTTCTCCTGTGTTTACCCCTATGATATATTTGTAGACAGCAATCATATCTCTTCTCAGCCTTTGTTTGGCCAGACTAAACAACCCATACTCTTCCAGTCTCTTCGTGTAATGAGACTACCCCCATGAATAAGGGCTACAGAATTAGGGCCTAATTGAAAATGTGAAGCAAGCAACAAATCAGTTCCTATGGAAAGGAAATTGCATAAAGCCCTGCCTGTGAGTGACAAGTCTCTTAAATGTTTAGATTTGATTTTTGTGTCTGAAAACTACACAAAGGAGCACATGAATGAGCAATCATTCAGCACATAGTGAACAGCCAATTGCCCAAATCCAAATTACTTATAGAAACAGGCAATTTATATGGGGGGGAGAGGGGAAAAAAAAAAAAAGTGTTTGTAGAGGTTTTCTTAGGACTCTGAGGATGGACCCTTGCTTGTCTCCATGTCCCCTGGGAGCAGGCAGCCCTTGCTGCTCCCTGACAGAGACACCAATGCTTTTAGCATGACTGTATGTGGAGAGGAGTGAGGGGGAATACATGACTAGCAATAAATTAAAAAATCCTGCCTGTACCCAGATCTTAGTAAGGAACAACTCATCTGGTTTATACTAAAATGCTTTAGAGGTTAAAATTGCTGCTAAGAAGCAGAAGAATTAGAACGAATTCTTCTGTCTGTACCCTTGTGTCCCACTGAACAGAAGAAGTTTCTGTTTGAAACCTATCATTGGGTTTGGAGTAGTTTTCAGAAGCTATGTTTAGTTGTTTTTCTATACTTTTTTGCTATTCACTGGCAAAGCTTTATAGATGACAAGAGGTAGTCTATTATGATGACAAGGGGTAGCTCTTAGTGAGTCTAGTTGAACTGTAGGTGTAAATTGTTTAGAAGAAGAGAAAGTTAGATTAAGGCAGGAACTAACACTGTTGATATAAGGCTCAGACTCACAGAACAAAGATGGGGTTTAAATCAGTAATGTCTTTATTCATTATTCACTTTACATCCATAGCTCCTGGAATAATGTAGTTCATACAAACAAAAGGCAGAAATAGTTACAGGAACAAGAACTGAATACTTTCTCCTCCTAGCCAAGCACTCAAACTGCTGATGACAGATCAGCATTGCTTTTTGCACAGGAGTCTGAATTTACACAGCACCTTATGATCAGCAGGTGCTTTGACATCATTAGCTCCAGGGGCAGTGATGTAGGAAAGTGCAGGATATCTGTTCAAGCTCAACTAAAAGCCCTCAGGTGGACCACAAAACCCATTAACACTTTCTAAGTACTTAAGCATTGGAAAATATTGCAAGAGGTAGGTAGCAGCCCTTTCAACTGTTTGAGGTGTCCTTGCTCATGTAGGAGACCATCCTGGGGTGGGAACTCTACACCATGACTTGCATAGATGCAAGGCAGGAAAACAGACCTATGGTGCTTTTTGGTTGTTATTCTAGGTGTTGACTTTTCAGTTTAGGAGAATTTTCTGAATCACTCTTTGGAGACACCAAATTATTAGTCCAGGTTCCTATATCCATCACAATGTGTTACCTTTCTCAAGCAGCATAATGCATTTCCACGCATTACAGCAAAAGCACCTGGAGCACCTGGTCTGGCTATTATTCCATGTGTTTAATCCCTTTGTAGACCTAATTTCAAAGGTTGCATTTCCCTTCATCTTATTCTAAGAAGCAAGGGAAAATTTAAGGTAAGACTTTAATTAAAAGAAGAGAAAGGAGATATTATTTATTATTTTTTTTTATTACACAGTGTTGTGTGATGGATAAACATCTGATGATAAAGAATCAAAGAGCAAGAAGGGAAAGAAAAAAACCAGCTGCATCTCATTATAGTGTATCAGACACAGCTGCAGATACTGAACTATGAAACATGAAGATTTTTTAGTCAATTTTTAGTGCCATGACCTCACCTCAAATCCAGGTTGGATAGGGATCGGAGCAACGTGGTCTAGTGGAAGGTGTCCCTGCCTATGCAGTGGGGCTGTGGTTGGAACTAGGTGATCTTTAAGGTCCCTTCCAACCCAAACCATTCAGTGATTTTATGATTCTAACATCTGGGGAAGAAAAATTAGCACCTGGTGTCAAGCTGTTGGAGGAAAGAAAAACAAACAAAAACGGAAAGCTGTAAAAATGGCTTGTCTAGAGGCACCCAGCTGTTGGCCTCCAGGTAGGTCTGCTTCATTGTCCAACACAAAGAACCAGCTCTGGAAGGCATAAGGAGGAATAAGATCCTTCAAAGGCCACCCTGTTGTGCAGCAAGTGTACAGTAACCGTTTGCTTAGAAAACAGGTGGCTTTGCTTAGAAAACCTGATGCTGACTGTAATCCTGGCAGAACTAGTTTAGGCAACTGTGAAATTATTCATATATGGGAAGAATGCAGAACAGGGGAGAGAGATGAACAGATTCTGCAAACAGAATTTGAAGGGGAGAAAGGGTGTTATCAGTTAAGGGTATAAAGATACAACTGTAGAAGAGGGTGGGCAGGTAAAGTTAGAAGAAATGTGTGGACACTGATGCCTTCTGCTTGATGTTCTGAGTGGGACTGAGCTGCCTTCCAATAACTTTACTTCAGTAAATAGAGTGAAAATGAGAATGGAGTGATGGAGGAGGGTGTTATGTAACTGTGGTTTACATACTGAGGCAGAAATAATTCATTGTGAAATAATACCTGTTTCAAATTGATGCCTAATGTGTATAGTCAATGCAATAATGCAGCCTACTAAAAAATTAACAGATTTAATAATAATATTTAGAAACAAAGAAGTCTCATTTTGAGCAATTTCTTATGGCAGATGAAAGAGAAGAAACCACTGATCAGTTTGATGAGTGTTGCTTCTGCTATAAAATATGTGCTAAAAGACATTATTAATGGAGTTAGTTTAAAATTATAGAGAATTGTGCAAGCTTATGATCTCCACTTATGGATTTCACATTAATTTAATTTTTAAAAACGTCCTTATTTTAATATTATCTTTCACATACATTTCAAACAACCCATCTGGCAGGGTGATTTGTGGCCCATGCAGAAAACCTGCAGACAGGAGTGAAGGTAACTTTTGATCCAGTATAATGACTCTGTTGTTGAGAGACCTTGTCCATGGCAAGCTGATGGAAAGGAACATAGTCTGCTTCTGGGATGACACTTCAGTAGCATTTCAAGCTTTTTGTCTTTGTGTTCTATCTCAGCAGCACCAAGGGGGTCTTGTAGAGACCACATATAAACATATAACAAGTTAATTCCTGCCTTGAAGAACTGAGATTTCCATTGAAATTTTAAGGAAACTACCAACTACAAAAATGTGATTGAAGTTGTGCTGACACTTGGCCTCAAGAAAAATAATTTGAAAGAAGAGTAACATGCATCCAATGTAGGTTCCTAAGTACTTCAATTGTGCAAACAGAGTAAGTTAAAGTAGGAGTCAGCCAATTTAAATATGTGTGTTAGAGAAGTCATTGGATTCAATGCCTCTGACATGAAGAAATTACCTCTTAAAATTTTGAAATGTAATTAGAAGTGTTACCTAACTTGATCTAAATTTAAACCTTTAGACTGTTGAAAGCTACTTGAATTATATTGTTCCTTCTTGTGACATTTGTAATTGAAAAGGAGGTGAGTAAGTGTGGTCTCTGTTGTAAGATATTTTATGGCTAGCTACTTTTGATTGTTTTAAATGATAGCTCTTGCAGGAACTTGTCAAGTGGTGGGCAAACACTCACATTTCTCACTGAGTTACCACATCAGTTTCACTAGGACCTAAATACTTCAAAATTATTTTTTTTTGTCAGCTATTTGCTATATGTAAGAGAAGCTGGGCTGAGAAATCAGTACAAGTGAACTAGATTTAAATTGAAACTCAACTTTATTTATTTGACATCTCCTTCAAGATAAGATATAAAATCTCTTTTCATGAGAGCATCACCTTATTTTATTTTTTTTTTGGCTGAGCTACAAAAAGTCACTGCTTTGCCCTTTGGGAGACGACCTCTATTTCTAGAGCCAGAGGTCCTCAGTTCTGAAACTGGTGCCACTTGCATTCATTTGGCTAGAAATTAAAATATAATAATTTAATAAATAAATAAATAACATTCAAAAAGAGTAAAATTTGACTTTTAAAGCCTTGAGATGGCCTTCAATGGGGCAGGAAGAGGCCACTTTGTAAGGCTCCTCCCACTTTCTTTTTTGAAAAGGTCAAAAGACCCAGATGCCAGGCTGAAAATACTCTTCCTTCATCATTTACTTTTTGTGTGTTCTTCTTGCAGCTGTGCTGGCAGCACTGAAGATACCTCACAGCTATTCACTGGGTTACAGCCCAATCCAATGCACACGGAAGTCTTTTCATTTATTTCTGTGGCCTTGGATCAGTCCTGGGCACTGTGCCTTTGCCTTTTTTTGGACTGTTATGCCTTCTATTCTAGATAACACTTCTGTACTCATTAAGTTTACATGTAGGGTGTATATATTCACACAGAACATCTTTATCTTGTACTGTTCTGGGCTTTCAGGTTGAAAAATCCCTCATTCCTCCACAAAGAAATAATTACCTCATCCTCACTGCACTACATTACAGCCCATTCTGTCTCTGCATGATTACAGTGTAAATTGATTTAAAAAATGCACTATAAGAAAAAAAGCTTGCACTAGAAGGATGCTGAGAAAAATCTTCTTTGTGGTTTATAAAAAAGGAGAGGGCTCAAGGTGGGAGAGGGAGGCAATATACACACAAGACATTCAGGGAAGGCAGAGGCAAAGAATGTAAGAGAAGTAAAACAGAAAAATAACAGAGAACTGAAAGGAGTTTTCAATGCTGGCTGATAAAAGAGTTAAAAATACAAAACTCAGACTGGTATGAGTATGTTCAGTAACAAATTCAGAAGGAATATTTTAAGAGAAAATTTGACCCAAGTCTTTGAATCCTGGATTTACCTCTTTATTAATATATGCCAACATCATGAAGTTCAATAAGGCCAAGTGCAGGGTCCTGCACCTGGGTCAGCACAACCCCAGGCACAAATAAAGGCTGGTGGAAGAATGGCTGGAGAGCAGCCCTGAGGAGAAGGACTTGGGGGTGGAAGTTGATGAGAAGCTCCACATGAGCTGCCAATGTGAGCTGGAGCCCAGAGAGCCAGTTGTGTCCTGGGCTGCACCAGAAGAAGTGTGGCCAGCACGGCCAGGGAGGGGATTCTGCCCCTCTGCTCTGTTCTGGTGAGACCCCACCTGGAATACTGTGTACAGTTCCGGGGCCCTCAGCATAGGAAAGATGTGGAGCTGTTGGAGAGGGTCCAGAGAAGGGCCATCAAGCTGATCACAGGGCTGGAGAAGGTCTGTTATGGAGACAGGCTGGGAGAGTAGGGGTGTTCAGCCTGGAGAAGAGAAGGCTCCGGGAAGACGTTAGAGCACTTTCCAGTGCCTGAAGGGGCTACAGGGAAGCTGGGAGGGACTTTTCACCAGAGAGGGCAGTGACAGGACAAGGGGTAATGGTTTTAAATGGAAAGAGGGGAGATTTAGGTTAGACATCAGGAAGAAATTCTTCACCACGAGGGCAGTAAGGCACTGGAATAGGTTTCCCAGGGAAGTTGTAGAAGCTCCCTCCCTGAAGTGTTCAAGGCCAGGATGGATGAGTTTTGTGCAGCCTGGTCTAGTGTGAGGTGTCCCTGCTCATAGCAGGGAGGTTGGAACCTGATGATCTTTAAGGTCTCTTCAAACCTTAACCATTCTATGACTCTGTGATTCTCTACACCGCCCTCTGATCCAGCACCCATCTGTCACCATGCTATTATTCATTCAGCTAAATATTTACTGGTGCAGATAATAATGGTCCATGTTCAAGCTATACAATGGTTTTAACTGGCATAGATGTAGACTGTCACCTATTCATTGTGACACTTGATCCTCTAGACCCTGAAGATGCACTTTAGTAGGTCATAAACACAGAAAATAGAGAATTGAGATGGAACATGAGCCTCACAAGAGCCAATTCATTTAATATCTTTATTCCCCTCTCACCAATACATTCCTTACCCAGCTCTTGTAAATTCAGTCTGTGGGATTAGGCATGACCCTAATCATGAGCATGGGCTGTGCATCATTAACTGACATCATTTTCCAGTTAAATACCTGATAAGATGACAAGGGAGTATGAAATGGGTTTGCTGGGATTATGTCAGTATCACTGGCCCCAATTCCAGTCAGTCTGCCTGAAGAGCTAATGATAGTTTGTCATGGGAAACCACAAACTGAAAAGACTACACATGCAAATCTCTGCTGGTAGTCTATAATTCAAAAGGCTTTTGTAGAAGAAATATTAGCATACTAAGAATTTGTTTCCACTTGTCTCACCCTCTGCTTCCTAAACACTGAGCTGATGTAGAATGACAATTTTATATTCCTATTTCATCTGGGACTGCAGTGGGTTGACCATGGCTGGCTGTCAGGTGCCCACCAAGCTGCTTTCTCACTCCTCCTCCTCAGTGGAAGCGCGGGCGGAAG
>NW_009951949.1:232668-249635 GCF_000747805.2 Chaetura pelagica | reverse complement strand
GGGAGAAAGGAAGGAGAAAACTCAGGAATCAAGATAAAGGTAATTTAATAAAGAAAAGCAAATGTTGTATGTGCAAACAAAGGAAAACAAAGAGATTTTTTTCTCTACATCTTATCAGCAAGTGATGTGCAGTTACTACCTAGGAAGCAGGACTTCAGTACACATAGAAATTGCTTCAGAAGACAAACACCTTAATAAAAAATGCCTCTCCTCCTCCTTCCTCTTATCTTTTGTTTCTGATGTGATATGGTATGTAATACTTTATTGGTTTATTGCTTTGGGCCAGCTTTCCTAGCTATGTCCACCCCTAATATCTTGACAATCCCCAGTTTACCAGCCTTTGGTGTCGGTGGAGGGAGGAGGGTGGGTGGAAGAGACAACCTGGGTGTTTTGGGAGCACTGCTCAGCAGAAACCAAAACATTGGTGTTACCAACACTGCTTTAGCTACAAATGCAAAGCACAGCACTAGGAAGGGTGTTGTGGGGAAAGATAACTCCATCCTAGCCAGACCCAATAAAATGACTGATCAATAAGTAATTATTAATACATTTTTAAACTAAACTATTAATGGAGATATCCTTCAAATCAGTGTCAATGCATTCATTTACACCATGAGCAAACATCACAGATAACGTTTGATGTGTCCCAGTCGTTCATATTGATATATTTTTCTCTCATTCCTGAGAAAAGAAAGAATTACCTTCAAAGTATTTGCAAGTTTGCAGCAAAGAAATCCCAAAAATACTTTTGAAGCTCATATTTAGACTTCTGCCATCAGTAATTCCTAGCCAGAACTTTTTTGGTTTTGCTGTATGCATAAAATACCTTTCTTACAGACGAGTTAAGAACAAAAGCTGTCTCTTCAGTGAAGTCTAGTGTCCAGTCAAAGATCACAGCCATGTTATATTTTTTTCATGATTTGCTGAAGTTAACAAAATAAGAATGAAACTGGAAAAAAGACACAGATTAGAAGTGAGAGTATCTGGGGAGAATATAGACAAAGAGGACAGAGAGTAAGAAAATTTCCTGCTCTACCCTGTTGACATTTCTTCTCTTCCATTCACTCCTTTGGCCCCCAGAGGAGGTCACCTAGTCCCTACTTCCCCTCAGGGCTTGCCACTCTTGCTGGATGCTCTTAGCACTTCTGTATCCTCCATGGATCTGGTGATCCTTGGATTAATTGATACCTTTATAAGCTAGAGCAGGATTTTTGCCTCTATCCAGGTTTACTTCCTGAGGAAGCAGATTAAAATGCTTAGAAGGTGATATTCCTCCAGGGTATCCCCAGCAGCTCAGAAGGCCTGATGTCATCTCAACTCACATTTCAGAGATGGAGTCCCAGGTGACTCAGGGCAGAACAGAAAACTGTCAGGAAATCCTAGCAGTGTGGGTGTTGCCAGGTGTTCAAACACAGATACAGATGTCCCTGACTGACTCTAAGGCAGTCAAGCCTTGGCTTTTTCCTTAGTTCTTTGTCTCTGAAATACACCTTCAAGCAGTATTAAAACACTTATTTTGATGGGTGATCAGGAACTGAAGTAATGGGCAAGTATGTACATAACAGACACTGCTTTATTTTTTCTTCTTCTTTGTTTCTTTTTCTTTCTGTCAGGCTGTTCCGGAATTTATTTTTAATTTAAATCTACATGTTCCTTTCTGGAAGATAAAAGTCAATGTAGGGAGTTACACTTTTAAACAGGATCCATGGGGTATAAGGAAGCACTGTCTTGCTTTTATGACATGAAAAATGTTGTAAAACAGCATCAAAATCAAGCACAATCATTTATCTTCACATTTCTCTTATACAATAATCCAGGGATACAAAATGGTGTTTGAGGACGTAGAGTTGAAAAACTCTCTGTGGTTTGTGCTTCTTTAAATCACATTAACTGTAAGACACAACACAAAGAGGACTGTGGTTTTTTCACCTTGGGATTCTGGCAGTAATTTTAAGATGGTCTTTTTAGAGATGGTTCTTTTATCTAAGTGGAAAAGAAAGAAAAGCAGCAGGGAAAATCAGAGCCCAAATTTGCTTTAATGTTTTTATTACTCTGCAAAACAATAAAGGCTAGACACCTTTTAGAGAGGGTCAGAAATGAGACACTAATTATTCATTTGGGATAATTAAAAGCAGATCTCATTCCTCTAGTGTAAATGACTGTCTTTCCTCATTGTTAGAGTTTTTCATTTCCAGCATAAATAATTGGCAATAAAAGAGGAGAGGGAAGAAAGAGCTAACATTCAGATATTGAAATGGGGAATGTTCCACAATAAAAAAAGAAGTGTGAGTGGCCATAACACATCTATAAGAATATGACACAGCCATCACTTTGCTTTGGTGGAGGGGAAAAATGGAGTGGGGAAAAAAAAAAAATATTGGAAAAGACAGAAGGTGATTTCTGTAAGAATCTCTGCAAGTGGCAAAAATCTTTACTATTCTGTTAGTGTCCTGATTCCATCATAGGGGAAAAAAGCTAGTCATGAGCAAAACATTTGCAGCAAGCAGAAAGTTCAACATCTCTGCATTGCTAAACACATTTGGGAAAGCCAAAACTTTGATCAAAGCCTTGATTAAGCCATGAAGGGCAGGATGAGGAGGGCACTTTTGTTATGTGTGAATTCAAGGGAAGAAATATCTGGAAAATCAGAGTAATTGTCTGGTATTTTCAAAGTATTGTTTCAATGCAATGTGTGTTTTTGACTCAAAATGAATGTGTGTAAACATTAAATGACCCCAAAATTCGAGGGAGAAAATATTTATGTTCAAACCCTCAGATAAACAGAATTTTGATTGTGTTTGCCCAGTGAATAAGAACATCTACTTCTTTCGCCCCCTCGCATCTTAATGCCAGTATCTTAAGAGTGAGTGCATTGTACTGTCCCTGCTGCTAACAAAGCTACCAGTTTTCTTGCAGGGAGGGAAAATGAGAACACAAGCCATCTCACCCCTGTACACTTCCTCTTTATTTCATGCTAGACAAAAGGATCACTTTGTTCAACTACTTAAATCTTGTGTTGAATAGACAAGTCACTGTAGGGAAGTGGAGTCTGCAGTGTGCTGTTGGAGCCTAATACTCTAAATCCCTTACATTAAGTACACCAGTAGCAACTAAACAAATATCCACACAGATGTCATGCCATTCTACTGAGCAGTTTTATTCCATTTATAAAATGAAACAGCAATCCCTTGACTGCTTGTAGTGGCAGGTGTCTGTGTATTTAAATGCTGGTCAGTTTTAAATGGAACATGAGTATTTAACTTTCCCAGCATGTCTAAAGCTTTTTAAAGCCCCATCACACTGATGCTAAAATAATAAGGGCCAGCAGCCTGGTGATATGATTGCTTTTTTATTGCTCAGTTTGTGCTGAAAACTCATTTTAATTCCAAAGGTTATGGCTTTTAAAGCAGCGCTACACCCATTTCCCTCCTCCAAGCTGAAGCTGAACCAAGGAGGGACATAAATGAGAGCTGAAAACTTATGCTAACATGGCAATCCATCCTCTGATCCTTTTTATTTTTTATTTGCTTTCTAACCACTCTTCCCAGCAAGGTTCAAGAGTGTGTCTCAGTTAAGCAGAAGATGTCAGCTGTTAAGAAACTGACAGATGGACAATTAAGATTCATCAACGTAAAAATATAAATTAAATACAGACAAAAAGAGAGAAAGGATGGAGTTACTGATCATAGTTGCTGTCTCCTTGCTCCTGAATTCAATGTCAGAGGAAGACTTTTGTCTACCAATTGCTTATTGTTAGCTACAGTGATTATTATAACACAAGAGCACTAAAGCAGAGGCAAATGAATAGGTATAGTGTAAAACTAAGTCAGGAGCAATAGAGCAATAACTTCTGAATAGTTTAATGGATGGTTATGTTCTGTGACACGAACATATTGCGTCTGTTTCCACCAAGGTTAGTCTTGCATGATCCTCAGAGAAGTAGCCATTCAACAGAAGGTTTTAAAAGACTCATCTCAAGGCTTTTGAAAGAATCACATAATGGCCAAGGCTGGAAGAGACCTTTGAGATCATCAAATCCAGCCCATGA
This sequence comes from Chaetura pelagica, assembly GCF_000747805.2. Lineage (NCBI taxonomy): Eukaryota > Metazoa > Chordata > Aves > Apodiformes > Apodidae > Chaetura > Chaetura pelagica. Next base: position 245,587 of record NW_009951949.1, on the reverse strand, counting down.
CCTAACACCACCACATCAGCCAGACCATTTACCCTCAACACTTAACCACAGACTTATAACAGTAGACCCTTACCCTAGACCCTTAACCCTAGACCCTTAAACCTAGACCATTTAATCTAGACGCTTATGCCTATGCCCTTAAAACTTGACCCTTAATGCTGGCATCCTAACGCTGGACAGAATAGTCCCAGAAGATCATCTAGTCCAACCATAACCTAAATCCTTCTACAGTAACCTAATCTACCCAATCAGTGCTTAAATCATATTGCTAAGCACTATATCTATATTTCTCTTAAATACTTGCAGGGATGGTGACTCCACCACCTCCCTGGGCAGCCTGTTCCACTGTCTAATCACTCTTTTAGTAAAGAAATTCTTCCTAATATCCAATCAAACCCTCCCCCTTCTGCAACTTTAGGCCATTTCCTCTGGTCCTGTCACTATTCACCTGATGGAAGAGGCCAACTCCTGCCTCCCTACAACCTCCTTTGAGGTAGTTGTAGAGAGCAATGAGGTCTCCCTTCAGCCTCCTCTTCTCTAAACTACATAATCCCAGTTCCCTCAGCCTCTCCTCATAAAGCTTATTCTCCAGAACTTTCACCAGCTTAGTAGCTCTTCTCTGGGCTTGCTCCAACAGCTCTACATCCTTCCTGAAGTGAGGGGCCCAGAACTGGGCACAGTACTTGAGGTGTGGCCTCACCAGTGCTGAGTACAGGGGCACGATCACCTCTCTACTCCTGCTGGCCACATTATTCCTAATGCAGGCCAGGATGTTGTTGGCCTTCCTGGCCACATGGGCACACACTGGCTCATGTTAAGTTGACTGTCAACCAGCACCCCCAGGTCCCTCTCCACCATGGAGCTTTCCAACCACTCATCCCCAAGCTTTGCATGGGGTTGTTCTGACCAAAGTACAAGATCCAGCACTTGGTCTTGTTAAACCTCATACAATTGTCCTCGGCCCCTTGGTCCAGTCTGTCCAGGTCTCTCTGCAGAGTCTTCCTACCCTCAAGCAAGTCAATGCTTTGTCCCAGCTTAGTGTCATCTGCAAACCTACTTAGGAAGCACTCAAATGAGCAGGAAATCTGCTCATCTAGATCATTAATAAAGATACTGAATAGGACTGGACCCAAAACTGAGCCCTGGGTGGCATCACTGGTGACCAGCCACCAGCTGGATCCAACCCCATTCACTACAACTTTCTGGGTTCATCCAGCCTGCAGTTTTTTAACCCAGCAGAATTCTGCAAGAAGGCAGCAAAACACATGAATGGTGTTGTCAAGAGGCATGTGGGGGATCCAGGCTGAGTGAAGGGTGTTCACCAAGTATTGTAGCACAGTGTGTATGTTATAGTTAGAAGTGACCTATCTATGAAATGAGCATAATGAAGATGACATTGAGTTAAACAGCTTTTAGGAAGAATCTTCACTTGCAAGTAAATTATGAAAATATGAAAATGAGAAGAGTCATTTTCCTAGTTATAATTATTTTTTTTTTAATATATTTTTGTCTGATGTGAAAGATCACTCCTTTCAAATTCTTTCTGTTCAAAAGGATATTCTTTCAATAAACTCAGTCTAAGTTGCTTCAAACCCCCAACAGGAGACTGGCATTTTGAAAACCAAGCTTTTATATCTTATTCACTTTTTTTCACCTTGCCTATAAAAGTTCAGAATAAGTATTACCCTACTTATTACCCTACTTATGTTATAGGGTAATAATGATTATTAAAATAATACACATTAGTTAAATCCTTTGATTTGTAATAGAAATAGACAAAAAAGCCCTGGAGCAGGGCCCACCCATGCCATATTCTACATTGGTGGGACAGGAAGCTTTCTAATAGTTGTGACACTGTTTTCAACAACTCTAAGAAAAATTAGGACCATAGAAGAATAAAAAAGCACTGAGAAGCTGAGGGACAGGAAAAGATGTATGAAAACACTCTTAAACGCTCTAAGCCAAAGAAGCTAGTCAAGTATTGGAAAAGAAAGAGGTGTCTAGGTGGATTTCACAGAACCAGTTTTCTACCAGAGGCACTGAAAAAATCCTAGGGAGGTCAAAAAGGGAAACTAATGCATAGATTTTGTTTATTTGTTCAATAACTTCAAGTGGAGCAGAGGAGTTCCAGTTCTTGTGCTAAGAGTAAATCAAAGAATTCATGCAACTTTTTTCTTTACTCTTTCCTGTACCCAGAGGAGTAAATTCTTATCTGAAATCTGGCCTGAAAGTACCTTCTGATGGAGGTTTGGGAAACCCATGCCCTGTTTTTCAGGCCTATGACAGAAGAGTCCCACAGGAGAAGAACTGAGAAAGCAATCGCCACTCACGTGTGTTTATGGGAGCCTGAGCCTCAGAAGGAAGAGAGCAGGTCCCGTGCAGACCAAGCTAACTTGGAAATCAGTGAACCGCAAAGATGATGATCTTTGCCACAAGTTGGATCAGTTATTAGGAGATGTAGAATCAGTTTCTAAAGAAATAGAATCATAAAAGGTTAAGGTTTGAAGAGACCTTAAAGATCATTAGGTTCCAACCTCCCTGCAATGGGCACAGACACCTCACCCTAGACCAGGCTGCACAAGCCTCATCCAACCTGGCCTTTAACACCTCCAGGGATGGGGCTTCCACAGCATCCCTGGGCAACCTGTTCCAGGGCCTTCTTACCCTCACGGTGAATAAATGCTTCCTGATCTAACCTGAATCTCTGCTCTCTCAGTTTAAAACCATTACCCCTTGTCCTATCACTATCTGCTCTGATAAAAAGCTCCTCCTCAGCTTTCCTGGAGCCCCTTTCAAGTACTAGAAGGTGCTCTAAAGTCTCCCTGGAGCCTTCTCTTCTCCAGGCTGAACAGCCTCAACTCTCTCAGCCTGTCTCCAGCCCTTTGATCATCTTTGTGGCCTTTCTCTGGCCCCTCTCCAACAGGTCTATATCTTTCCTGTGCTGAGGGCACCAGAACTGTACACAGCACTCCAGGTGGGGTCTCACCAGAGCAGAGCAGAGGGGCAGAATCCCCTCCCTGGCCCTGCTGGCCACACTTCTTGTGATGCAGCCCAGGACACAATTGGCTCTCTGGGCTCTCTGGGCACACACTGGTGGCTCATGTTGAGCTTCTCACCAACTACCACCCCCAAGTCCTTCTCCTCAGGGCTGCTCTCCAGTCATTCTTCCCCCAGCCTGTATTTGTGCCTGGGGTTGTGCTGACCCAGGTGCAGGACCCTGCACATGGCCTTGTTGAACTTCATGATGTTGGCACTGGCCCACTTCTCCGGCCTGTCAAGGTCCCTCTGGATGGCATCCCTTCCCTCTAGGGTGTCAGCCACACCACACAGCTTGGTATCATCAGCAAACTTGCTGAGGATACACTCAATCTCACTGTCCATGTCTCCAAAAAAGATGCTAAACAGCACTGATCCCAATACTGACACCTGAGGAACACCGCTGCTATCCATCAGTTTAATGCTTGTGAGTGAACTGAGTATTTGAAAAGCTGTTGTAGAAAAGAAGTGGCACAGATATGTGTGGTTATTTTATTGCAAAAAAATATAATGACCACAGAAAAAAACAGAGAAAGAAAGCACATGATCAAAGTTGCAGGATGATTTCTATACTAGGAGAGGTTAAGGAGAGTCTTCAGCTGGAAGAAGACATAACTGGCATATAATAACATGAAAGGAATAAAGAAAATAGAGAGAAAGCAAGTGTTTCTGGTGACAAACAGATGGTAAAAAGTAAGATGGAAAAAATAACAGAAAATAAGCTTGAGAGAGATATTTTTGTGACTTACGTTGTAACATCCTTTGTCCCAGGAAATTACAGGGACCAGGTGCAGATTTTATCTTGGGAATATAACTCTGGCAAAACCTTATTTCTGTCTTCTGCTAAGCACAGGCAGCTTACAGCCATTTCTGCTTTTCTTAATATGAAATAACAATGACTGCTACAAGTAGTCAGGAGTAGCCCTTGGTGAAACTTCTCATTCTTTTTATTCCAAGAAGAGTTTGATTTATGCATAGGTCAAGGGTAAGTACTTCTCAGGAACTCTGTGTGGGCACTCTACATTTCTTTAGTAGGTAAATTTTTTATACCCTCAAGCTTTGTTATGAATACACTTTTTAGTTTCTCTTTTCAAATACCCCAGTATTATTGAGATGCAATGCCTGTTTTGGTGTTGGGTTTTTTGGTTGTTTTTTTTTTTTTTTTTTAACCTGCTACTAATATTTACCATTCCAGGATTAGCACAATTCAACCCATGGATTTCTTCAATGTAGAGACATAAGACCAAATTACTCAGAGTTTCTTTTTCAAGTCAGTGGAGGATTAGTCAATAAACTCAACAGAACTGAAGCCTGAGAAGTTTATCTCACCCTAAAGTAAACACAGTTGTCCAAATTAATAAAATTAATCTCTATTGACTGTATTGATTAGACTACATTGACCACAGTGGAAGACTAAACAGCCAGCTCAGCTGTAGAGTGATATATTTTATAACCCACAAACAGATGAAATTAATCTCGCCCTTAAATTCCCTATTTGAGTCAGCCACAACAGAAAGAGATTTCCAATAATTTTGTTTAACAGCAGAAATGGATTGTTCATTGACATGGATTTCAAGTATTTTGCATAGCTAAGCCCCGAGACAAGTTGGGGCTTAATGTCATGCAAATTGTATTAACAAATTCTGCCCAGGAATAACCAATCCCTGCATAAAAGTTCTTCTCAGTCTTCATTTTTCTTATTTTGTACTCTTTCTCTTGTGACTTACTGAAATAGAAAATGTGATGAGATTGAGCAATGAAACTCTAGAAGACCAATGTAAAAAACGCAAACACCAAAAAAAAACCAAAGAAAAACCTCTTGGGATTATGTATAGAATTGACTTTACAACATATTGCAATGAATATTTTTTATTATTATTTTTTTTTATAAGCATTAAGGAACTGAATAACAGTTTTCTGGAGTGATTAGAGACCATCAAGTGAGCAGAAATACTCACTCACTTAGGGCCTGGACTGTCCCTTCCACCAAAACCCTTTGCTCCTGTGCTCTTCCTTCCCCTCAGCACTAAGAGACAAAAAAGAGTCAAATTGTTTAGCAGCTGCCAGCAGCAAACCAAAGTTTCTCTTCATTATTTGTAGTTGTGGCTCATAATACGTTTTTTCCATCAAATCGCAAGTTCCGAAGTTCTAAGGAAAGTGTGTGTGTGTGTGTGTGTGTGTGCAAGCATATGTGTGTGTAGCATCACCCAATTCTCTCCAAAATTATGCTCTTGTTACAACTGCAGTTCTTCTGAAAAAACCATCTGTGTCTGCAAAAACTGCCTTCATATATTAGAACAAATTTCTTAGACTAGTTTTAAATCATAGAATCATAGAATGCTGGGTTGTAAGGGACCTCAAGGATCACCTGGTCCAGCCTTTCTACGTACTACTATAGTTTATATGAGATAGTTCAGCACCCTGTTAAGATGAGTCTTCAAAGTGTACAGTGTTGGGGAATCCACCCCTACCCTGGGGAGATTATTCCAATGTCTGACTGCTCTTGGGGCAACTGCTTCTGACATATTCTGACATGTTATTTTGTAAAATTTGGTTCATTTTCCCCTGAATCTGTTCTTAGTAAGAGAGATTATTATGTGTTTTCAGTGACATGAAAGATATTTTGTTATTTATAAGTAGTTTAGTTGCTATATATTTAAATTAATATTGTTTCTGATAGTAAATGAGATCATCCAAATAAACCACTACAAGACAAATTCTAAACCTACGTAAACTTCCTTATACTGTAAAGCTCTTTATGTATTTCAAAGACTTTCATCTTTCTTTGGCAAGAAGGTGGGATTTGTCCCTATTACAAAATAATTCCCTGGATCAGAAACATTGTACCAAAAATAAAGCTGGTTCTTAGGATTTGTGTGTTCTTTTTGTGACAAATTTCACTTTTCTCAGTATCAAGAGCACAGCACAGACTTTCTACAGAAGACCTAATCTAGACCCAGAAGTGGTTGTTCTGCATTTTCTGCTTCAAAATTTCAAAATCTCACACAATCCCTTTTGATTCTTCAGGACTCCTAAGCATTTGGAATCTCAGGACTTGTTACCCTTCTTACAGAAGTTTGTACTCAGGCTTGTGCAGTAAACTCCTAGAATAAAGTCTGAGAGGTGATTTTTACCCTGTGTCTGGTTGCTTTGCACTAAAGTAAATCTTAATGTGTCCCACTGTTGGAAGGTATACAACTTTGCCACATTCACTTGTAGCTTAATCCAGAGTATTTCACCCAAAGTCCCTGGTGATCATATTTTAATGCCTCTTGCAGCACGTGTTCCTCAGACTTGCACTTCATATGGGAATTTTCTTTTCCCATCGTACTAATTGCTGAGACTTGTGAATGGAAAGACAAATCTTTAGCATCAATAGTATTTTTTCTAGAAGTTCACTTGACACTTGTTGCTCATATTCTTTAAATATTTGTTTATCCAAAAAGGAGAACTGTTCTGTCTCACAGGAAAACTGGCCAAAAAAAAAGCTTTTTTGACATTACCTTAAAGCAGAAGCAAGGCTTGGAGTATGCATTATGTATCACTTAGAAACTAAAATAACCTTTTTTTTTTTTGCATTTGTGTGAAGAACAACCTAATCTCAGCATGTACCTTAGCATCGTTCAGCTGTGAAAGGAAGTATCATAAATTATTCAAACTGCACATAACCAAGAATACCATAACACATGATTTTTATAATATTTTTTTACATGACCCATCCCTCCTCATAAGTCAGTCAAATCATCTCATACATCTCCTATGGCTATTTATTCTTCTCCCATGACTGAACACTCCAAGAGTTTTTAGAGTCAATAGCTACTTATTCAGGGCTGTAATTTAATGCTAAAAAAAAAGTATCAGTGGGAGTTTCATAAACTTCTCAAGGGGAAGTTTATGAAGTATATTATGAAGTATAACAAGCCCCATGGAGTATTTATTGTAAAGAAATTTCAGGGTGAATATATTACAGAACTATTTGATTTCGCTGTTGGCATAAGTATAATGAAATATGTTTGGAGTTTTGAGAAGTACTTGAATTCATAGGAAATCATGACTTGATGGCAATAAATATAGGGACTGTTTTGTGCATAACAATTAATAAATACATGGGGTCATAATTCACTGGAATGCTAGACAAAAATCAAGAAGTCATATTTATTTTTTGTGTTTTATTTGCATAATATCACAAATTAAATACTTTCTATCTTTCCTATCACAAACATTTTTTATTTATTTTTTTCCATGCAAATTTGCTTACTTCTGGGACTTCTTTTTTCTACCACCCTGTCTAAAGGCTCTTGACTCTTCGGATGCATTTCTGCGTAGAGAACCTAACAGGTTCACTAACTCATCACATTGTTGAAATATGTAGTTGCAATTGTAACAGAGAGATTAGGATATTTTTTCCCTTCAATCTTACACCCCAAATTAGTCTATTTAATCCATTTATGACATTTTATTTTTCATATTCCCTTCTTTTTCTCCCTACCATGATACTTCCAAGAACTGTCAACAGTCCCTGTTCAGTCTTAACAACATTATCTTGGCAGAGATGATGTTAAATTGACATTGCCACTGCTTGCCTTGTAAATGTCTTTGCAGAAGCTAAAGATTCAGTGACACACTTCTGGGGGGAAATAAATAAATAAATATTCTTATGTGTTGTGGTTTGGGCCCAAAACGACAACAAAGGAACAGTCCCAAGGCCGCTCACTCAATGTCCCCCCTTCCACACATTGGGATGGGGAGGGCAAAGGCCAACTAGGAGCTCATGGGTTCAGACAAAGGACAAGGAGGGATCTTTACCCATTAAGGTCCCAGGCAAAACAGACTCAACTTGGGGAAAAAAATATCATTTAATTTCACACTAATCAGACACCCACAGGACACAGACACACACAGAGCAGGGCTTGCATATGTTACCCCACCCCTCCCTTCTTCCCGGGCCCAAATTCCTTTGTTCCTGGTTTCTCTCCCTCCTTCCCCCCAGCGGCACAGGGGGATGGGGTTGAGAGTCAGTTCACAGGCTGGTGGTTCCTGCTGCTCCTTCCTCTGCAGGAAGAAGGATTCCTTGCAGTCCTTCCCTACTTCCCCACGGGGTCCCTCCCATGGCAGAGAGTCCTCCATGATACTCTCCTCCACGAGTCCTTCCCACCAGGTCCAGAGCTGCTCCAGTGCGGGCTCCTCACAGAGTCACATGTGCTTTGGGAAGAGCCACATCCCCTGGCATGGGGTCTTCCACAACTGCATGATCCAAGTTGACAGGCAGCAAATCCACATTCACCCCTCCTGGCTCCTTCAGGGAATGTTCCTCCATGTTCCTCCACGAGTGCAGGGGCACAGCTGCCATCTCACCATGGGTTGCAGGGAAACTTCTGCTTGGGCACCTTCTTACCCTTCTTCCTCACCAACCACCAGAATCTTCACCCCAGCACTGCCTTCTACCTCTCCAGCTCAGCTCTTCTTTCTAACTGCTTGCTCTGCTCAGCTCTTATCTCAGTCCTTCATGTTAATCACTGAGGGACATATATTGTCCCTCTAATGGCTCCTTGGCTGGTTTTGGAGCTGAGGGAGCTTCTTAGCTTCTTACAGGAGCCACCACTGGGGCCTTTCCCCCACTACCAAAAAAAACACCAAACCAAACCAGCACATGATATCTTCCTGAATGCAAAAATAATGGAAACCAAAAGCTGTGTCTGTGTGAACGGGTGAGTGAGAAGTACCCATTGTATTTTCCCTCATAGCTCTCACGCTGCCTTTACCTAATGTGGTTTTGCAACATGTCATGTGAAACTTGGAATATAGAAAGAAATACAGGTAAAAATACATCACTGCTAATATTAATATTCATGACCAGTCTCCCTTCCAGTGCAGCATCTTCTCCACTCAAAAATATTCCACTTCCCCCCTCTTTGCTTTTCACAGGCTTTTCACAGTCTTTATCTACCCATCTGTAATGTATTTCTGCTCCATTAAGTTATTATCATACACAACCATAAAGATAATGCAACTGTAAATTATTGCATTATTATTCTAGTCATCAACACACAAATTCAGACTGAACAAAAGGCAGAAGCTATTTTACCTGGGAATGCTTCATTTTGGAAGCAGAATATTCTTCATGAAAATCGTTGAAAAACACTGAAATGGACAAAAGTTAAAGCAGGTAATTAAGGGCAGTGTCAAAATGCCTGTGAAACACTGACAACCTTGGGGCATCAACCACGTCTTTTGGAAGCTTGTTCCAGTGTTTGACCACTCTCTCAGTAAAAAATTGTTTCCTAATATCTAATAAAAAAAATAAATCAGAATTTCTTTCTAGATTTCTTTTAAATAATAAATATTTTTAGGTTACTTTCTGCTTTGGAAAGGTAAATAAATTAGGCTTTCTATTTAAGCCTTTAATTTTTTTTTCGTAACTAAATGGTTTTAAGGCAGACTTGCAGAAGGAAAAACAAGCAAGTAAACAAACAACAAATGACAAAGACAGGACTAAGCAGCTTCTCTGTTCAGTGATGTTTCTGATCAAAGTGATGGAAGTTTTTAACTGATAGGCACATTTACAGGCAGACTGAGCCCCAGAGATATGGTTTGAGCCTTATCTAGACAAGCGATGAATATATGGCATGGTGCCTTCAAACTCCAAGCAAGGCTAGACAGTGTTCACTTTTTTTTCCCAAATGAAGCATGTAAAAAGCTAATGCTTTAAATAAGCCCCACTTCATTCTCTTTTTGACAGGTTTCAGGTCACTGTAGTTACAAGCCATTTATTCAGTCTGCTCAGGAAAGAGATCAGAAAGCCTAGCAATACTCTTTCTTTTCCACAGAAAATAATTATAAGGATAATTGAGCCAGCATTTATATAATCTTTCCTTTATATGAATGAATGGACGACCTGTTAAATCACTGCCTCTTTGAGATAGGACAGTGTTAACAAGCTTCTTTCTGCAAGAGAGAAAAAAAATAAATATGCACAAATCAGTGATGTATCTGATCAGCAGAAAAGCCAGGCATTATAATCAAAATTCTTGGGTCCTGATTCCCACAGGATCAGCAAGAATGGTGCTCGCCACCTTTAGTTCAAACTTTTGGCCGATGGCCAAAAACTAGACCAATCTTCTTATGAAAAAGGCAACCTCCACACTATCAAAGAAGGCTTAATGCAATATAGAACTGCAATGTAAATTAGAAGTCTTAATGGCATCAGTGGTTTATTCCTAATATACATTAGTAACCATCCTCCAGAGAGCTGAGGAACTAAATCCCTCCAAGAGCACCAAGGTTCTTACTAGCTGGCAGAAGGTGTGACTGAAGGTAAAGCTTCCAGAGCCCAAGTAAGAAAGTGTCTATAACACTTCAAAATAAATACACAAACAAAAAAATCTGAGACCTTTTGTAGCCTGAACACAAAGACCCTTCATGTTGCATCTACAAACTTAAGATAGGCATTTAACTTCCTTATTAAAAACTCTAGAATAAATGTCTTCCCCTACAAGTGCCTTCATCATCCAAAATTCACAATGAAACCTCTCTTCTGTTTTCAAGTTGCTTTTTTTTCTCTTTTATTTTTCTTAAATGAAGCAAAAAACCCCAAAACAAAACAAAACAAATCTTTTTTAATACTTATTCACAACTCATTCACACCCAAAGATACGTGAAAGACTGGAAGGGGTCATATCCAGAATTCAGTGTTAGATTGAACACTATCAAATGATAAAAACTAATAAGTGGTCAGATATTGAAACATCTGTTCATGATGCTGCAGGTTTAATTTCTTTATTTTCAAATAAGGTAATGTCTCTTCCAGTAATGAAATCACGGGTGGGTGAAAATGTTTCCATCAAGGAGCAATCATTCAATCATTGCACTGGTCCCAGTACTGATCCCTGAGGGACACCACTCGTCACCTGCCTCTATTTGGACATTAAGCCATTGACCACAACTCTCTGGGTGTGGCCATCCAGCCAATCTCTTATCCACCGAGTGGTCCATCTTTCAAATCCATGCCTTGTCAGATTGGAGACCAGGATGTCATGTGGGACAGTGTCAAGGGCCCTGCACAAATCCAGTTAGATTACATCAATTGTTCTGCCACCATCCACCATCTCTGTAGCCTTGAAGGCCACCAGATTGGCCAGGCATGACTTACCCTTGGTGAAGCCATGTTGGCTGTCACCAATCACCTCTTTATTTTCCATGTGCCTTACCTGACTTTCCAGGAGGATCTGCTCCTTGACCTTGCCAGGCACAGAGGTGAGACTGACTGGCCATTCATCTCACCAAGCATGATAGAAAAGTAAGGATATTTGCTTCTAAGTTGATTCATTTTAAACAGAAATAAAACTGTGCTGTTGTTATATTTTTATTTAAAGATAAAAGCTTCAACACGTTATACTGAGCACTGTGAAGGGAACACAGAAATACGCCATGTATTTGTACTTATGTCAGGAGAACTTAAACTGAAATCATTGCAACTAGCACAATTCACACCAAGAACTTGATCTTTCAGTCTATTCACTATGGTCTTTTTCTTGTCAGTAATTCTGAGTCTTAGCAGATAAGTCAGCCTTCCTTAATCTTAAAACTAGTTGTTATATGTCCACCTCTAGTAAATATTTCCCCTTATTCTCATGTTGGTTTCCTTAAAACATTGGGCATAATCAGTGGTGTTGGATGACCAGAGGTTGACATTTTTAGGGGGTTCTTTTCTTATTAATATTAAAATTCTCTGAAATATTCTGATTCTAGGAGGCAATGAATTTAGAAATAAATTTTTTAACCTTAATTTTTCAGTCTTTGGTCCAGGAGGGTCCATCTGATACTGCAATATCTCATTTTTTATTATTATTATTTTTTATATTTTTTTTTAAATAAAAGGTATTTAGAAGAAAAGTAAGCAGAGGAGGAGAGGAAGTGCAGGGGACTTAAGGAAACAAAAAGATAGTGTTGGTAACAGTCACAGGTAGTGTTCTCAGTTCCTCAGGCACCTCAACATGAAGTTCTTAGGTTATTTTTATAAGTGTCAGAGTACACTCTGTTTGAAAGAGGAGTTTAAAGAGGATGAGTATTAACTCTTGTTTCCAGAACTGTGTACTGCTGGTGAATCTACTGGAATCTTGTATTTATATGCTTAAGGTTGAATTGCATAGGCAGTTGGCACTGCAGGTTTGCATTGCAGAACAAGAACATGCTGCTAATAATAAGAAATGCTTTGGAAGAGCAGGTTCCCCAAGACACAGAGGTCAAGAAAACAATGTCACAATGACATGCAGTCCTCCTGCATTCACATAGGAGCTGTTTATAAGCCAAAACCTAGCTGTGAGCTGTAATAAGACAATATTTCTTTTTTCTTTATCCACTTGTATTTTCCAATGTTAATTCCATGTATAGTTCATTATTCAACTACAGATGCATACAATCAGTGCTTCATTATTTCAGGACAACAGTCGCTCTCTAATTGTTTCATGTCTGATGAACATTTCCATGATGGATGACCTGCCTCACTCTACAGAATTTTGCAACTGAAAAATAAATTCAGAATTAAGAAAAAGGATGTCACGCTTTAATATACACCATGTATTAAGACTTTTGATTTTCTTTCTGTTCTTCTTTGTTTTTTATATACTTTACAAAGCTACTGATCAGAGATTAATTCTTCTCTTATTTACTTTCCAAATGGTTTTATACAAATAACACAAAATACTCCAGATTTCTTTAAGAAATATTATGATCAAGCATTTGGTGAAAGAAAAATATGAAAGAAAAATTATCATAGAATCATAGAATCCCAGGGGCTGGAAGGGACCTCGAAAGATCATCTAGCCCAAACCCCCTGCCAGAGCAGGGTCACCTAGAGTACATCACACAGGAATTATGAGGAAAT
>NW_009951949.1:228752-232545 GCF_000747805.2 Chaetura pelagica | reverse complement strand
AAAAAAAAAAAAAAAAAAAAAAAGATATGTTAAAGCATCTTGAACACTGCCATGGTGCAATTTCTTAACATACAAAATAACTTGACCAAAAAAGGCAGGATGCAAAAAATCAAACCCCAGCAAAATAAACAGAACAAAAACAAAAGCCCAAACAAACCAAACAACAGGAAAAAACCCCTAACAATCACAACAAACTACCCCCCAAAAAAAAACCCCAAAACCAAACCCAAAATAAAACACCCTAACAAAATGCAGAATCTTTATTATATGAAGCAAACAAACTTATTTTGCTCTAAAGTGATTAAAACAAAGAATAAACCCCTCTATCCTGCAAGTGCTAGCATAATCAGAAAAGTGTCAGCAATTTGAGATTCTTAGATAGTTCTGATGGAATATCATGGGCATTGGGGAAGCTTTCAAATTGTTGACATATTTATAAAATGTGAGGTTGGTCAGTGCATGATAGTTTTATCTTTGCAGCCTAGTGTCCACTCAATTTATTACTTTTTTATGGTTTACAATTCAACAGAGTATTTTTTGAATTTCTAGAAACTGACAGTGACTAATGACCCAATTGTATATGCCTAATACACTCTTTCAAGCAAGTTAGTCGTCATATTTATGGCAATTCTATATTATAATGCTCAACTCTGATTTTGTTGGAATCAGGAGGTCCAGAGATATGTACATATGTGAACTGTAAAATATCTACGAGCAATAAGAAAGCTGATTGCTTGCTAAATAAAAATGAAGCCACAGAAAATAGGTTTTATTGCAACTTGCTCAACCTCGAAACGTCAAACCTCATTTTTCTGTATTTTCTACATCTTTGTGGCAAAAAAAAAAAAATAAAGGAGAATGAAAATCCACATGAAAATTATCAAAATGAAAGGAATGTCATGTAATTACCCTTATCTTCAGAAGTAGTCCTGAGCAATGGCACCTCAATTAACATTATTTGGAAAGAAAAAATAAAACTGTTATTATTACAATTACACATTACACATTGTTGCAGAATAGACTATAAATCTGCAAAAAAAAACTCAGCATGAGGTTTACAAACCAGGGGACTTAACACACTTTAAGACCTTTTTCATGGTTATAGTTACCAAAAAAAGGAGTTTAAATTTGGCAGGAATAGCTCTGAGGTTGCTGCAGGTAGAAGTACAAATACCAAGTCAGTATTTAGGTCAAAGAATAGGGTTCTGGGCTAAGCAGCTTCCCAAAAGGAACCCCATTGAATTTTAAACACCTCAGATTTCCCAAAGAGCCCCAAATTGGTTGTCTTTTGGTTTGGATTGGATTGGATTGCATTAGGGTTTTTTTCAGTCCCAATTTCTGGTTTCTGTTGGCACTTTTGAAAGTAAAAGCTTTCTGTGAAAAGAGCTTCAATCAAAAGCCATTGTATTGCCATTGTACAGAAGAATTCCTGTGATTTACACATGTCACTTTTAAATGGAGGTACTTAAGTATACACAACTTTTGGTTGTAAATGAGGACTCAAATACCTCCTAGAGGCACTAGACATTGACCTATGTGGAGTATACTCTTGTGCCAGAATCTCTTTAAAATCAGTGCAGAAGAACAGGCGTTTCCAGAGGCAGCCCTTCCTTACAATGTGAATTTATCTCTACAGTTTCTGCCTTTTCCCATTGATAAAATTTACTATAATCCCCAAATGGATATTCAGGACAATGCTTACAGTCAAATGTGATGAATTTGGTCCTTTATGTGTCAAATGAAACTCAAATCTTTATACAATCTGGGGTCTCATGACTACATACTATTTAGAGCCTGAGTATCAACCATTTATTATGACAACACCAATATAATGTTTGTGTTCCTACCAGGAGCAGAAGGAATGGAGTTTCAAAGAGTTGAAAGACTAAATTATCAATCTAAGAACAAATTCTTTTTCTCTGCTTTGATATTTTAAAATTACTTTTCATCAAAGTTAATCCTTCCAGCAGGTTCCTAACACTTCAATAAAAAACAGGTGATCTAGGTCTCTTCATCTATGATAAGAATTTCTTAAGAAAGAGGTTGGGAGGAAGGATTTTTAAATAGATTTGTATCTGTAGCAAGACATAATTACAAGATAAATTCCTCTCTTATCAATGCATTTATGAAAGAGATAGTAACAATGTTCTCCCTTGACCTCAAAATATGCGACTATCCCTCCAGTTCAGACAGAACTGGCTCAATGACAGCCCATTTCCTCAAAATGAAAAATTAACAATAACTCCCCATTATCTACATCTGGTGAGAAGAAATTATTTATTTTCCTGAAAAAACTCAGATCACAGTGTCTTCTTACTTTAAGATCAAAATAATATTTGAGTTGCTACAAGTGGACAAATCAAGATTACTTTATTATAATTTTCGTAAGTTTAGGAAGATACGCATGTGGACAAAGCTCTGTGCATGCTGAAAGATTCACAAAGCTGCACTGATTAGAAGACAAATAAATATATACGAAGAATCTTGCTCTGCAGTTTAAAAAAAAAAACTGAAGAAAAAAACCCAACAAACAAAAGAAGATAATTTAGGTAGGTGGAATTTATTTACCTGAACTGGAATTTAGCGAGGACAACAAGGCCAACAACCCTACAGATTCTATATTTCTGCAATCTGTCACTTTAACAACCTTGTATTTGCATATTTCTCAAATGAAATCTGAGGCAGAACAGCTAGAGCTCAGTGTTGCTGCTACCAGTACAATGCAGTGAACCAATATTGCTTTTGCTGCTAGTGTGTGTGCTTGATTGCTGTGCAGTCTTACAATGGGGTTTGGAAATTAATTTCTCAGGCACAGAAACAGTGGTTGGTATTTATCAAGCTTAGATTTATATCTTCTAGTAAACTCAGGTGGAAAATTAGGTGAAATGCAAGACTCCATTGAGCAACCAGATGCTGCATCTCTGGTGAGCTGTCCTAGATCGATAAATTACACACAAAAAACCCCAACACCCTCTTTTGTTAGCAACAGCAAATGGCAAAATCTTTTAGCAAATCACAAAGCACACAATTGATTGATGATTTTTATTTATTTATTTATTTTATTTTTTATTATTAAGAATAGGAATAATTTTGGCTCTGTATATTTTAACATTTTATTCTGGCCAGAAAAAAATAGCAAGACTTTGATATATTGATCCATTGTTCATCAATCTTAAAGCAGAAATAAGTTTCCTTCCTAACTAACTTTCTTGCCTTCTTAAGTCATGTCTTTTCGGCAGAGTTAGTAAAGATGAAAGTTGCATTGATCCTATGTCTCATTTACATTATTCCTTCAGATAAACTTTGTTAATATTGAAAGATGAGCTCAGAAAGAAAACAAAAGTAAGTGTATATATACAGATATCCTGTGGACATAATGTTATTCCTCTAACTTAACTAGTCCTTCAATATAATTTTATTTATCTTCAAACAATTCTGGAGGCTGAGACTACCACTGTGTTATATGGTGCTCTGTGCATATGCATCATCAGAGATTGCCACCTGTCTGCAGAATTTGAAATGTAAAAAGAAAGGACAGAGAATGGGATGAAAAGTCAGTAGAGGCACCATCACGTATTCAGGTTAACAGAACAGCTTTGTAGTCACAGGCAGGTACTCCTGGATGGACCACCCTGGCAGTTTATGGGAATTTATGTGATGTTCCTGACACAATGTTGATTTGACCATCTTCAGGCAGAATGCAACAGAAATTTAGGTTTGCCTTATAAATACCAAGCCCTCTCTGCTCACTTGATGTGAGATGCGACAAACCAGAACTACACCTAAGGGAAAG
>NW_009951949.1:189405-228742 GCF_000747805.2 Chaetura pelagica | reverse complement strand
GGTTTCAAAAGCTAAAAAAGAAAGCAGTTGTTTCAACTCCTGAGAATTTTAATGTCAAAGAAGGACACTTTGTTAGCTTTTTGTGTAGATTCAGAGCCTCATAGCTGACTACCCATTGTCAAAGTTCATTATAAAACATGGGGATTTTTGCAAAAATACCTCCCAACAGGCCTAATTTGAAAGAGGGCAAAAAAACAACCTGGGACCCAGAGGCAGACATTTTCATAGACCTCAATGACCTAGAGTATCCCTCAAAAAAGGAAGGTGGGCATGAGTATCAGACCCAAAGACATACTAACCTACCACCTTCCCAGCCATTCTCTTAGAAGCCTAAGAACCATAGAATGCCAGGTTGGAAGGGACCTCAAGGATCCAAGCTCTCAAATTTCTATACTGGAAGGCTGCAATATTATTTTCTCCTGCCTCACCAAAGACTTCAATTTTTGGCATCAACTATCCACAGTGTTCCTACAAGCATCTATTTTGTAATCTTTTTACTCCATTTCTCTATTATGTGCTCTTAACTCCTCACTTACCCTGCTCTTCTTCATAAGCTGCAATTGGGTGCTTCAATTTTCCAGGCTCTCTGTATGCACCTTTAATCCATGCTTGCTCAGTAAATAAGTCATAGAATCACAGAATCACAGAATGCCAGGTTGGAAGGGACTGCATGGATCATCTGGTCCAACCTTTCTAAGTACTACTATAGTTTATATGAGGTGGCTCAGCACCCTGTCAATCTGAGACTTCAAACTGTCCAGTGGGGGGGAATCCACCACTTCCCTTGGGAGAATATTCCAATGTTTGACTGTCCTCATGGGGAAAAAATTACCTCTTGTGTCCAATCAGAATCTCCCCAGGAGCAACTTGTGCCCATTACTCCTTGTCTTTTCCCTGTGACTCCTTGTAAACAGGGAGTCTCCATTTTCTTGTTAGCCACCCTTAAAGTACTGGAACATGGTCATAAGGTCTCCCCGAAGCCTTCTCTTCTCAAGGCTGAACAAATCAAATTTTCTCAGCCTCTCCTCATATGGAAGGTTCTCCAATCTCCAATCTTCTGATCATCCTTGTGTCCCTTCTCTGGACCCTCTCCAGCCTGTCCCATCCTTTTTGCAGAGCAGGGGCCAAAATTGAAGGCAATACTGTAGGTGTGGTCTGAGAAGTGCATTGTCCCAGAGCTCCTTGGAGGCACAAGGAATGGGATGGCAATTGCTTTCTCTGATTTGAAAACTGAGCAGAGACAAAAGCAAGTTATGTTTTCTGGGAATTAAAAATTCACCTTTTCTTTTGATGGCTATTAGGAGAAGATTAAAGCATCATAGCCATAAGCACATGAATAATTAAAACCAATAAATAAACTTCCCTAAGATAATGTCTTGGGTTTTATTTTCTCCATCAAAAAATGCTGTTACAGTAAAATAAAGTCTTCTCATAGACATGTAAAGAATGTAAGAATTCAATTAAAAAAAAAAAAAAAGATAATTAAAGAGTTTCAGTAGCTTCAATAGTCTGAGATAAGTTTGTTGGAAGCTGTTTTGTTTTTTTTTAGTTTATAGCAGGATTATGTCCAACTTTAACTTTATTAAATCATATACCAAACCAAGAATGAATTAAAATAAAAGTTAAATTAAACTTCAAATGCTATGGTTTAAGTAGCACTGATCCTGCTGGGTACAGGGGAATTGCAAATGACTGCATGAATACTCAATATCTCCTTCAGACTTATTTTCCTTTTTCTAAAAAAAAAATAATCACATCAAATTTTCTTTTCACAGTTTGTTTTTCATCTGTTTCTGATTGAAACAACATGTCAAATATCCTGACAATTTGGAGAAAAAATTGTTTCGATTTTTTTACGACTTCCATGGGCATCCCACCAGTTAATCAATTTCAGTTTGTTCCCCAGTTATTTATTATTGTCACTATTAACCTGTATTAAAATGAATAGTTCAGGAATATATTGGCACCCTGAAACAACAGGTAATATTTATCTAAAGAATAGGCTTATAGGATCATAAAATCATGGAATCACAGAATGGTGTCTGTTGGAAAAGGACCTTAAAGATCATCTAGTTCCAATCCCTCTGCTATGGGCAGGGACAACTCCCATGAGACCAGGTTGTTCATGATCATAATGTTGGTTTTATCACTACGATGGGTAGTTACAGAAGAGATAAAATATAAACTGTATTATTCTTGAAATTTAAACAAACAAATAAACAAAACACAAAACAAAAAACCAAACCAAAACAAAAAACCCGAAACAACACCCCAAAACCCCAAAACTTGGGCAAGGAACAGCATGAAGCTTGTTAGTGCAGAATTTAGGATTTTCTTCTCCATGATTTTGAAATGAAATGCAGCTATCCAGGGATCAGACGCTACATTGCACAGGCTAAATGTCTGATTTCTGACTGATTAGAAATCAAATTAGATCTTTGCAATTGCATAAAAGTATTATTATTATTAATAAAGCCGATCAATTAAAAGACAATTTCCTCACCATGGCCTGATTGCAGTGGTATCCAAAAAAGTAAAAATTAAAGCTCAGGTGGCTCTTTAAATTCCAGGCTCAGAACAAAGCTGAATGTTGTTAAGCCTGAATAGTGGTGACCAAGGAAATACATTGCTAACAAGATCCCTGTCACAAGGAGACGCTGTGGCAAATAGCACTGACTGATGATCACAGATAGCTCTATGACCAGAAGGGTCGAGTAGTGATCAGGCATGAAACTTTTAAAGACTTCACCCTATGAGGCCCAGACAATTGCAATATATAAAAATAGAGGGTTGATGGTCTTAAAATGCAGTAACACAGAATAGCACTGATACGTGAAACCAGCAAAATGCTGAAGCATTTCTCAAAGAGAGAAACTGACTAACACAGATCTTTTATCCATATTGAATAAAAGTTTACCCTTCAAGCATTTCATCTCACATTATTGTATATATACCATAAAGTGACAGAGTGTGGCAAAGCATCTTACTTACAAGGTGTCTTGCTGAATTATACTTATGAGGACCTTTTCCTCCAGAACAATTAATTTAAATGTACTGTCATCAACCTGAGTAAGCACTGCAAGATCTAAACCCCCATATGGGAAGAATTTATGGGGTTTATTTCATAGTTAAGCCACTGAGTAACCCAAATAAAAGTCCACTTCGTTAAATCTGTTTTATATCTTTGCCATTGCCCCAGTAATTCACTCTTCAATGGCTGGTAGGTACTTACTTTCTCTCAGTGTACATCTCACATTTAAATCAATGAAAGTAATACACAAATGCACCACACTAATATCTAAAAATTACATGAGCATCCATCAGGAATTAAATGAGATTTTCTCACTCTCTGAAAGAACAGGAAACAGAAAAAAATTATCTGAGAACCACGTGGAGAGAGCATCCATATATAGGGTGAAGGAGGCCTTTCATAGAATCATAGAGCCATTCAGGTTGGAAAAGCCCCTTGGGATCACCAAGTCCAACCACCATCCCTGCTCTAAAAAGTTCTCCCCTAAACCAGATCCACCAACACCACATCCAAACAACCCTTAAAACCATCCAGGTATGGTGACTCAACTCCTCCCTGGGCAGCCTGTTCCAGACTCTAACCACTCTTTCTCTGATTATTTTTTTTTTCCTAATGTTCAGTCTAAACCTCCCCTGGTGCAGCTTGAAGCCCTTTCCTCTTGTTCTGTCACTAATTACCTGTGAGACAAGACCAGCACCAACCTCTCTACAATGACCGTTCAGGTAGTCGTAGAGACTGATGAGGTCTCCCCTCAGCCTTCTCTTCCTCAAACTAAACATTCCCAGCTCCTGGTGACCGGCCCCAGCTGGATTTGACTCCATTGACCACCACTCTTTGCGCCCGACTGTCCAGCCAGTGCTTGATCCAACAGATCGTGCGCTCATCCAGGCCATGAGCAGCCAGATTTTTTATGAGAGTTCTACAGGGAACCATGTCAAATATTTTTTGGAGGTCCAGATAGACAATAACCACAGCCTTTCCCTTGTCTGATAGTTGGGTCATCAGGTCATAGAAGGAGATCAGGCTGGTCAGGCAGGACTTGCCTTTCATAAACCCACGCTGACTGGGTCTCTGCACTCTCTCTGGCAGCTCCGGGACATTTCAGAGCTGCTCACAGCTCAGGAGATGCTGTGGGAGTTGCTGGGGGTGGGGAGAGGCAATAGGGTTTTGCACATTCCTGAACACATTCGTACATCTTTTCTTTTAACATTAGTGTTTAATTAAAGTTGTCAAGTTTAGTTTTCAACCCAGAGAGTCTCTCTCTCATTCTCTCTCTCCTTCTGTACCTGGGAGAGGGGGGGGATTGAGAGCTTTGTTGTCTCTGGTTTAATTGCTGATCCTGAGTCAAACAGTGACACCTGGAAATTATAAAGAAAATTTGGATATGAATGGATGTGTCAATGTCTAAATCCCAGTACGAATTCCCCAGCAATCCCACTTCCATTGCCCAGAATGGTTTTGGGATGATACAGTCAATTGAATACAACAGCGACATCATCTCCAGCCATTTAATACTGAGGAGATGGCACTCAACTAATTGCTGAGAAAATAATTTTAGAAGTCCTTTAGAGAGTGTGGAAAGATGGAACTTGAGGAAATTGCTTAAATAAGGTAACACCAATGCTGTTCTTCCAATAATTCCATCTTGGATATCCACACCAAGCTTGTTAATGAGAAACAGGACGAACAGTATGGTTGTGGCTTTCTAGCCAACAAGTTGGGATGCTGTGCAACAACCCAGCATGTCTTTAGGGGTACAATGTAACAGGTAAGTAATGGTGCTCCCAGTTAGTAAAGCCAACAAAATTAGGGAGCAATTAATAGCACACTGAAATAGTTGCCTACAGGTGGTCAAAATAATTTCAGTCTAAACTCAAGTGGCTTTAACAAGTGATTTGACAGATCAGCAGTGGAAGTTACTCTGCAAGTGCTTGATATCAGATGACACAAAACCTGTTCAATGGGTGGTAACACAGCAATCTGCCTCCTTCTTTTGCAGCTGGAAAAAGGAAATTAGTTTAATCTAGAAAAGACCTCTTTCAAATATTTTCTCAATTAAGGATAGTCAGTCAACTTTTCTTTCTTCTAAATTTCTCTGTCTTCCAAGTAGACAGTGATAAATAAAAACAAAGCTCTTACTTTCCTTAGAATTAGGAAACAAGTTTGCAGAAAAATAATTTTCAGTTATTGGCCTTTCTTAATAATTTGGGATTAAACATCATAAATTCTTAAATTTATGATATGTTATAATCTAGCATCATTTTATGTTTATATAACAATATGATTGCCTGCATGTACATTTATATACACATATTCTCTATTTGCACAAACACAGTTCCTATTTTTCTTATGTACTTGTTCCTCCAGGCAAAACTTGTCCAGTAAGCCAGTTTAAAATTGGTTTCAAGCTACATGATTTCAATAAAATTTGAATTTGTCATTTATAAAATGCATGAAATTTATCCAAACCCTATCTACTAGAAACACCTATAAAATCTTCCTCTTTTTTTTTGCCATATTTACTACCCACAAATAAATGACTATAAATCTGTATTCCTCCTCCACAGAGAAACAAAACATTTTTCTTCTATTTATTTTTCATGGAAAAGTTTTGATAACACACTTTTAGCTCTCCACTGTGCCAAAGCAGTTTTCGTGACCCAAATCATTTAGGTTGTTAGGAGTTATTTGGGCCACTGTTTTTCATTCCAGCTCTTTTCATTTTTCTTTTAAATCTCCTAACAGTCTAAATAGCTATAAATTTCAAACCAAACCTAAGCATCTGAATCTTGTTCGGTTGTTTCTCAAGGGATGTTTGAGCAAGAGTCAGTGAATCCCAAGGAAAATTCACAACACAAAGTTTTTTCTGATTCTGATCAAATAAATATCATAATAACTGGCTTCTCTTTTTTTCAAAATATATCTCTTTGAGAACACTGATTGCAGTTTTCTTGGAGTCAAGTTTTTTATGAAATTGGACCATACGATACAAGAATTAAGGAATGCAATCAAAAGAGAAATTACATGATCTCTCTTAATAACAGTCTAAAAGCTACTCGGTTCAACACAGAGCATGGCATCCTGGCAGCAGAGCATCTACCTAATTTTTCACATGATTTGTAAATTGATTATAATGAGGAATGTAACTATAAATAACATGATTTCCACAGTTTGAGTTCAGAAAAGTGTCAAGTTTGACTTACAGAAGACCCACGTACCACCAGAGCTGCAGCTGGAGACCACGTGGTGTGCCCTAGGACACACCAAAATCAGGCATAAGGTAGGAGAACACAGTCATTAATGTTAAAAGAAAGCTTCTAAACAAATTAGCTCACAACATTTCCATTTTAAGTAGCTTACTGATGCCCTTTTCCTACCCACCATTGGGCTGCCATTCCCAGATGAACCACATATTCCAACTGTTTTTTTCTGAGATTATCAATTATGTTGAGATTACTTCTTTACACCCTAGCAACAGGGACACTGATGACACTATAACAGATGCTACAGATCACCTCAAATACTTGTTGTTATTATTATTAGTTCAAGAAGTGAAAAAGCAAAGCATTTTTTTTTCCTTTCTATTTTTTCAAATTTATTTATTAATAAAGCGACATAAGACCACATGAATTTGGTTAATTCCTAGCACTAAATTTAAAAGGGATATAGCTTCTATGTTATGCACAACTGCTACACTGGTAGGATAATTAAAATAGTAACAACATACACACATAAAATACCCATTGTATTTATGCATGTATGGATGAGTAATTTCAAAACTGAAGTACAAGATATCATTTGTGTACCCACAGTTGCAACAGATTCATTTTTATCTTACCTTGTAGGATTTCAGAAAACATAAGTGATCCTAGATTTTAATGTAAAATTCATAAAGAAAGGGTGCTATTGTAGAGTGGAACAGCCTGAACCCTGTAACAGATTTTTCTTATAGTGACAAAAACAACTAACACACAGTTGAAGAGTCCCTGCCATGAAAAACTCATCAACTAAGGTCCTAGGGACAGAAATGAGAGGACTGCAAAGAGTGCCTTCTTCAACTTGCCCAGTAGATCTCTGTCAGGGATGAAAATACATTTGCCTCTTCGCTCAGCCCTCTGAGCAGGTTGGGATAGGATTCACAGAACCACAGAATCCTAGGGGTTGGAAGGGACCTCGAAAGATCATCTAGTCCACCCCCCCTGCCAGAGCAGGGTCACCCAGAGCACATCACACAGGAATGTGTCCAGGTGGGTTTGAATGTCTCCAGAGAAGGAGACTCCACAGCCTCTCTGGGCAGCCTGTCCCAGGGCTCTGTCACTCTCACAGGAAAGAAGGTTTTTGTGATTTTTACATGGAACCTCCTGTGTTCCAGTTTGCACCCATTGCCCCTTGTCCTATCACTGGACATCACTGAAAAAAGCCTGGATACATCCTCCTGACACTCACCCTTAATGTATTTGTAAACATTGATGAGGTCATCCCTCAGTCTCCTCTTCTCCAAGCCCAACAGACCCAAATCCCTCAGCCTTTCCTCATCAGGGAGATGTTCCACTCCATCATCTTTGTGGCTCTGTGCTGGACTCTTTCAAGCAGTTCCCTGTCCTTCTTGAACTGAGGGGCCCAGAACTGGACACAATATTCCATATGTGGCCTCACCAATGCAGAATGGAGGGAGAGGAGAACGTTTCTTGACCTATTAACCACCCCCTTTCTAACGCACCCCAGGATGCCATTGGCCTTCTTGGCCACAAGGGCACATTGCTGGCTCATGGTCATCCTCCTGTCCACCAGGACCCCCAGGTCCCTTTCTCCTACACTGCTCTCCAGCAGGTCAGCCCCCAGCCTGTCCGGGTCCATGGGGTTGTTCTTCCCCAGATGCAGGACTCTACACTTACCCTTATTGAATTTCATCAAGTTTCTCCCTGCCCAACTCTCCAGCCTGTCTAGGTCAACACAGATTGAACATACAGCACAGCTATAGAGTCTTAGCTACTCGAGGAGACTTCTGCTGCAATCTGTGAAGAGAAACAAGCACCCAGAGAGGGTAATTTATCCAATCTGCCTTCGACAACTTTCCTTGTATAATAAATCTGTCTTTGCAAAGGTTTCTTTTCCCACAGCTTGCATGAGACATCTATAAGTCTAGAACTAAAGTATTTCAGTGCAAAATTTTTACTGCAAAATACTATGTTTATAAACCTCTTATGAGTGACATAACAAATCTCCAAATATGCAAGAGGAATTCTGGAAAACATAGTACCCACGTTAGCTAAGAATTTTCCCTCATCTTACAGTCATTAAAGAAAACAGCATGTTGAGAGTTTCAGAACTCAGATAAAAAGATACTCAAGGACCAAAGGATGATTATGTCTAAGATAATGATGTGGAGGATGAGGGCATTAGCTAAATTCACATTTGTTCTTTAATAATTGCTTTGATTATCCAGTTCACAAGTGACTTGAAGCTAATAACAGTCAGTTCAGCTGATTAATAGTAGTGCTTTTAATTTTACCCATGTTGTTCCTTGCCAACACATTTTTATTCAAGGCCACCTAAGTGACATTGCTTTTCTGTTCCTTACAGTAATTTCTAAAATTCTATGCAGCTGAGTAAATATTACAAAGGAAACTAGCTACAGAGGCATTAACAAGAAAACGAGTTTCTTTCCCCAAGAAATAAAAAATTTAAAAAGTGAGAAGTAGGGACTTCTATAGAGAAAGGGGACAGGCATTGAAAAATCTGGGGGAGTTTTTGTGGGTTTAGTTTGGATTTGAGAGGTTTTTATGGGTTGTTTTCCTGAAGCTACATGTTTGCCATTTGTAATGTCCCCCACGCAGTAGGTACTTTTACTCATTCAGTTCCATCACTTTTCCCTATGACACACACGTTCCTCCCAAGCTGCATGGAAAAACAACAGGACTTGCAGCAGCATCTTCATTCCAGCTGATTTCTTAAAGAAAAGTTGCTCCCAATGGGCAAAAAAAAGAACCTGTGATCCCACATGCACACCCAGTTGCATGTCCTGCAGTGTATAAGGGTGGAATTGAATGCCAAATAAGCAGGATAGGGAGTTATACCTGTTACCCAGGCTCAACCAAGAGAGTTTTTTGGCTGCCTGAAAGACTGCAGTTTTCCATTTCAGGTGAAAAATGGGCTTTTGGATCATACCCTGCATAATAAAAAGCAAACATGAAGACAAAGTATCAAAAAATAGGACCTTTATTTAACTGTTTTAGAGATAAGTGGAAAACAAAGAGAAGGTAGAGAGATTCCTGCATTGGGAACACTAGTGACACTGCTTTATGAATTTCCAGAAAAGACTCCAGTACTACAATGTTAATGTGGTGTGAAGAACAGAATAGAATTAGAACAAGAATAAGAAGTGGTACATAGGGCTTTTGCTGGCCTTGTAAGCTGGAGTAAATTGTGTGGTTTTTTATCTACTGAGTAGCCAGCATAATAATAAGAAAATATTTCATGCATTAGAAAGGTGCAGAAAATATATTAAAATGAGTATGAAAAAAATTCTATAACTTTTTCTTGCTCTTGAATTTCTGATTATAGATGCTTTTTAATAGAATAATTTATTTTGAAACAGTTATTCAAACACTACAAATTGATGTATAAATTGACTTTTGTCAGGAGAGTATAATTACATGGCAGCAATTCTTGCATAATTATATTATTCAATCTAGTTCAGCACACAGTTTTACAACAGAAGTAATGTGAGCACAATCAGAATTACATCTTCTCTGTTCTAAACTAATTATAACATTTTTTAGCTTTTAATAACAGTAAAATACAATAATGCTGCTCAATGACAATTCATACAAACAAAAGACTAATATAGTAGGACAGTAAGAATTATGGGAAAGGACAAGTCTATGAATGAATAAGTTTTTCATTAAAAAGTAAAATAACAGGACAAATGGCAGTTGCCTCTGTTTGTTGCTTTTTTTAACATCGTGGTGGATTTTTCACGAGGAATAATAAGCCTGTCATTACCTTCTGTGACTGGACAAAGTCTCAGTGTGTGTGTGAGGTGAACTCTACTCCTGTGCTAGGTTACCAGGGGCTGTACACTGTCCTGCACTCTTTCTTCCCAGCTTGGAGCAAAGATCCTTTCCTGTGTTCCTCTTGTGCAACGTAAATCCAAAGAGAAAACATGCCACTGATTTAGGGAGGTGTATAGCAATGGAGCAGGCAAAAAGAGGAAGCTGGAATAGGGGAAAGAAAAAGAAATATTAAAACCTTTCCAAATCTCTCTGAGGTGGCCTGTTTCTCATGAACAC
Organism: Chaetura pelagica; assembly: GCF_000747805.2. NCBI lineage: Eukaryota > Metazoa > Chordata > Aves > Apodiformes > Apodidae > Chaetura > Chaetura pelagica. Next base: position 218,419 of record NW_009951949.1, on the reverse strand, counting down.
CACCTCCCCATGCAATGTGGCAGAGAAGAACCTGTGCCCTTTATAGCTCTCTGCCACCATCAGCACAGCATCCACATCTTGTATTTTCTCCATCTGCCCAGAGTTACTAGAGGAGAAGGGGAGGTGTGACACCCTAAGTCCTTCCCCCAGAATGGGGCTTGATTGATTGATCTCTCGTCAAGAATGGAGATACTTCCACATCTGTAGTAGGAGCTTAACTGGTGAGATATGTGAGGTGGCAGGGTGTTTTTCTTAGCACTTAAGAACATATGAAATGCTATAAATAGTAAATTAAATTTGTGTGCATTACAGTCAGATATTTAAAGAAAAGCAGGACAAGGTATTTTGTGTGCAATCCTGAAACTTCTAGCCATTCTGAACTGAATATACTTATAATTCAAGCTTCAAAGTAGTATGGGTCTATTCCTAGTACATTTTCTATTGTGTACTAGGTAAATAAATGGATCTTTTTTCTGGGTTTTTGGTTGGGTTTTTTTAGGTGACTAATTTCTCTGAGTATTTAATAATAACAATTACAGAATCAAGTCATTTTCCTCCAAGTTATGACCTACTCCTCAGTTCTCCTGAAGGGAGAGGGCCCTTATTGTGCAAATCCAGATTATTATTATTCCAGATTAACAGCTCGCATTGGATCTGTTTGTTATGGTTTGGTTACTAATGGCAGAAGAGTCACACAAAACCACACACACATACAAATGAGGATGAAACTGTATTATATTGAAAAGAGAGAGCCAAAAGAGTGATTTCCCATTCAGATTTCCCCACAACTTTATTAGTTTTTTTTTCTGCCTGGTAATCCTTTAAGATAGATATTGCTATGATTCACAGCCTTTAATTGGATGAGCTATTAGAAGTTTGGGCATTTATCTTTACTTATCTGAACTCTGCAAAATCTGCTTAGGATTTGCTAGAGAACTGGATGTCTTGGGAAATGTCCTATCATCACTTGGGCATGCATATTAGCAATGCATGGATGTCTCTTGAAGGGGGGGGGTTGAGAGTCTGATGCTCAGATTTATTAATATTTGGAAAAAGAACCATTTTAACATTAGTCTAAAATTTGTGGGAATTAGAAACAAAATGAAAAGAGAGGATAACAGGCCAGCATGAGGCTTTTAATTAATCTTTGTCTTACCCTGGAATGTGGAAAATGTCAATTTATATTAGGTCCATGAAGGATTAAGAGCAGTAATAAGTACAGCCCATTTAGTTTTGAAATAAAAGATAAAGAAAATAAAAATGAGAACTTTTGACTCAATGTGACACTGAAGTGGAAGAGAATTAAACAGCTATTAAATGGAGTTGGCTCAATTACCACCATTGGAGGTGACCCTAACAAAATACAGATGGTTCAACCAGACAGCATTTATATCCCTCAGCCACATTCATGGAAATATTTGCTGAAATGAGAATTCAAACAAATGTCTGGAAATCTGTGGACTGCTGTGCAGTTCAGAACATCTTTTTTTTTTTTTTTTTTTTGTTTTTTTTCCTTTCAGGAATCATCGTGGTTGGAAAAGACCTCTAAGATCACTGAGTCCAGCTGTTAACACAAAAAAAAACATTGGCCACTAGAACATGTCCTGAAACACCAAATCTACATGGCTTTTGAATATCTTCAGGGATGGTGATTCAGCCACCTCCCTGGGCAGGTTGTTCCATTGCCTAACCACTCTTTCAGTATAGAAATGCTTCCTAATATCCAAATTAAATCTCCCCAGCTGCAACTTCAGGTCTTTTTCTCTGGTCCTGTCATTATTTACTTGGGAGAAGAGGCCAGCACCCACCTCCCTACAACCTCTTTCAGATAGTTTTAGAGGGCAATGAGGTCTCCTCTCAGCCTCCTCTTCTTTGGTTGCATAAAGAAGAGTGTGGCCAGTAGGTTGAGGGAGGTCATTCTCCTTCTCTATTCTGCCTTTGTGAGGCCACAGCTGGAGAACTGCATCCAGTTCTGGGCTCCTCAGTTCAAAAGAGACAGGGACCTACTGGAGAGAGTACAGAGGAGGGTGACAAAGATGGATCATCTCCCTTAAAAGGAAAAGCTGAAAGAGCTGGGAATCTTTAGCCTGGAAATGAGAAGGCTGAGACCTTATCAAGGTATTTAAGTATCTAAGGGAGTGCAAGGAAGATGGATAAAGGCCCTTCTCAGTAGCTCCCAGTGTCAGATTAACAGATAAACAAGAGTTTACTTGTGACAAAAGCTATACAGGACTCAGTAGAATCAATTTCACAAATACACATTTGTTGTCAGTTTCTTTAGATGTGCTATCAACTTCTTTGTTGTTTTTATTTTCTTCTATTTGAGAAAAATGAAGTTTCCTCTTTATGGGTTATTCAAATACTCAAAAGATCTTAGACAGTTTCTGTGTATATTTCCTTTTAACATCTTCAGTAATGTGAATTTATTTATTTATTTATTTAAATTTAAATACTATCTTCAGTCGCTAATGGAGTAACTAAAAATCCCAAAAAACAAAGATGGTAAAAAGGGAAACACAAGGAATCAAAGCATGTTATACACTAGAGAAGACTGATTAGAAAACATGAAAAATACCAGAAGAAATTGGATTTAGAAGTATAAGAACAACAACAATCTTGAAAGTTTTGTGAGAAATTGAGTGAAGGCGTGGTCTGATCACTAGATAAGGATAGCAAAAACCTGTAGGGGTATGCAGACCATCTCATACTTATCTGATAGGCTTGCACTGAACAAACTCAAAAGTAATTGGAGGTAATTTGAGGAAGAACTGTATTCCTATTAATTAATACCAGAGGGAATGGATGCAAGCTGTGCCAGGGGAGGTTTAGGTCATATATCAGGAAGCATTTTTTTCACTGAAAGGGTTGTCGGGCATTGGAATAGTTTGCCTAGGGTGGTGGGTGTCACCAGCTCTGAAGGCATTTAAATGGCATGTGGACATGATGCTTAGGGACATGGTTTAGTGGTGAGCTTGTGCTATTAGGTCTAGTGCTGGACTGGATGATCTTGGAGGTCTCTTCCAGCCCAGGGACATTCTGTGATTCTGTGATTCTTGCAGAACCTGAAATAACCTGTTTAACTACTGACTACAAGCTGCTGGTCAAGTTTATGGAGGAGAAATCTATCAGAGCAATGAGCAGCAAGGTACCCAGTCTCACTCAGTCTGCTGAAGGCTGGAAGAGTGCTCAGAAATAGCATCATATAGATGGCCTTTCTCTGGACAAGCTACCAAGTTCCATGCCTCTTTGGTCCAACTCACATGCAAACATAGGTTATTATTTATTTTGGCACTGAAATACTGTAATGTCATGACTAGAGCAAAACAAATGGAGGTGTTTTGTTTTTTTCTTACAGATCTAGTAACTGGCACTTTCTCCTCTTTACAACCTCTTACATATAGTATGAAATTGTTTCATAGTATTTCAATAAAGCAGTAATCTGATTTTGTTATGCTGTTCCTTCAGATTTTATTTGCAGACTCTTGAATTATATAATAATGTATAATTCTTGTTTTCATTTTTCTCTTCTTTTTAACGCAGCCTACCCATCAATTGAAAAATATTTAGGAACAATATTGCAGCTCCATCCACTTAGGTCCATTGGGCTGTGTATTTGAGCATCCACTTTAACAGAAACATTGCAAATTGTTAATAGACTCTTATAAACCATGACTGCACTTGAGAAGATGGAAAATCGAAGACATTTAAGTTATGAAAACCTCTGAGTACTTCCCCTTTCTTAGTAAATATATGTTCACAGTAGAAAGAAAATAAATGTATTTAAAAAAACCTCAAACACCTACTTTTCTATTTATTTTTTTTTGTCCTATAAGGCCTTAGAATCATAATTTGAATGCAATTTTTAAATGTGCATACTTGGGTTATAACATGATATCTGCAGGAATTCATGTGGTATTTTAATCCCATATAGAGCTGCTGACATCAGTAGAGACAAGTAAATAGTTACTACTCAGCATGAGAAAAAAACAATCTAGTATAAAGAAGTTATTTATATACTGGAAAATAAGATACTTTATTTGAAATTGGAGATGTACAGGTGGGCAGGAATTCAGGAAATGGTCTTATTATTCTTAGTGAGGCTCTAGGGTAGAAATTTCTCTCTCAGTTCTGCTTGTGACTCCACTTTGAGTAAAGCAAAAAGCATCCTAATTTATTTCAATCTCAGAAGACACTTAGGTCATGTTCCAGCCTTTAATAATCTCTTAAATAATGTGTTAACATTAAGTTAACACAAGTAACTTGATCACATACTACATGATTTCTTCTTAAAAAATGCAAGTATTATGGATATTCCCAATTAATATTAGGCAATGTATTAAAAAAAAAATTTAAAAAAATAGCAGAATCTTTAATCTGAAATCAAGGTAGAATCTCTGCTCCTTTATCCCATGTTCAAAGACTATTTCAGTTTCATGCACAGTCTCTCTTTATAGGAAATTTTATTTTTAAACTAGTTGTTAGAGAAGTGCATAATGATATCTAGCACACAAATAAAAATAACGAAGATATTACAAGATAGTCTCATCTTTACATGAAAAACTGCCGAGTGAAGATCAATTCTACTGTATGAGACAAACAAGTTATATTTTAAAATACTGAACAGATTAGATGTGGTTTCTTAGCAGAAACAGAGTACAAATTCTTAAAAGCATGTAAAAAGGTCTTTACTGGAAGACTTCTTCCTGTGGAGATTAACACCAGCAAGAGGCTACTGTAAATTATTCCAAGCAGTTAAACACAGAGCTAACAACAAACATCAAGTCATTTTTTAAAAACACCATCACATTTTAAAAATCAGGAGGCATTTCTTGTGTGAAAATAAAAAATGGGAATGAGAGCACATACACTCATCAGTTTTTAATTTCTATGATTGCAGAGCACAGTTTTAATGCAGGGATGCCTAGATTTGCACACATATTCTGCTCCCTGTATAATCTGGAAGATATTTCACTGCAGAAAATTCACTGCAGAAGAGTAAAAAAGGAAAAAAGGATAACCAAGGTACATCTTTTTTTCTCTATACTTTTGCTAATGTTTAATATTCCCTCTCTAAAGGAGAGATACTTGCCAAGAGCTACCACATTGAACAATATGTGAACTCCTTTTATAACAACTAAAGAAGGGAAACAGGTCAGTTCTGAGAGTAAGACCCTCAGTGATTTTCATTGAATCTTATTGATTTATATAGAAGCTAATTAGTTTGAATTGACTTTTATTGATTTGTGCCTAATTGGACTCAATTAAAACCCAGTGATTTGCATTGAACAGACTAAATTGCACTGACTAATTGGACTGAACTGAACTCACTGAAGTGAAGAGTGTTCAGTGAAATGAGCAAAAAGCTAGCTATTGCTTTTAATGAGACTCCAATGCTGCTGATGGCCACCTGCTGAAACCTGAGTGAATCTAGAAAAACAGGTTTATTAAAGACCATCTCTGAAAAAGAAAATGTTGTTTACACAAGACTTGTGATTTTCTTCAGTTGTTGGCTTATTCCATTTATAATTATTTTCTTTTTTTTTGTTCTCCTCCCTTAGATTTTTGCCTTAGTGCCAAAAAGCAGGAATACAATGTTATGACTTTGAACAGTGTTATAACAGAGCCAGAGGACAGTAAGAGATGCAGCCTCTGATAAATCCATCTTGCAGATGTAATCCACTTCAGAGGTGTCATTAGGAATGAGTCTAATCAGAGAAGGGTATTAGTAAAGCATCCAGACAGGCCCTGTAGACCCCTATCTTACTTTCTCCCTTTTGCAGATGGTTCACTAGCCTCATACAAATAATACCATCCCTTGTGGCACAGAGCAGGGTAGCTTAATGGGGCTTTGGTACCCCTGTCCAGATGACAGGTTATCAGGTGCAGCTGGAACATAATGAATCCTATAAGAATTTTGATGGGGCTATTAAATTCATTGAATACCTCTTTAATTAGTATCATCAACACAGAGTTAGGGTAGCACCCTCCACCAGAAATCAGTGATTTCTTTGTTTTTTAGCACTTCAGAAAATATATCTATGTCAGTCAAGACTATGCTGGCTGTGGTTGTAGGGTTGGATTCAACCCCAAATTTAGTCTCCTTAGCTTTCCCATTATTCTGAATTCACCCTATTTTGCTCAGTACATGAATGAAGGAACCAGTGCTGTGTTTGGAATCATGATGGCTGGTTCAGAAAGGTGCCTCAAAACAGATTAATTTACTCAAATTCTGAAAAAATCCTGTGGGCCTGTGCTCTAGCCTGGAAATCACAAGCTACAGGAGTAGTGGTTGTTCTGACTACACTCCTCAGTCTAGCTGGGAAATAGACAACCCAACAGCGGAAATACCATCATTCTTCTGGAGAGGGGGAAGGGAAGGGGAAAAGAAGGGGAATGAGAAAGGGAAGAGAGTTTTCACAAATTATTAAAGAATATAACTTTAATGCAACATGAGCATATTTCCAGCAGATATTTTTTTTTTCTAGATTTACTGTATTGACTCTAATTTTGTCATCGATTCATTACTTCAAATACCATCTATTTCTGCTGTAATTTTTTAATCTAACTTTTATGATCATCTTGTTCATCACCACCATTTATCTTCACTATCAGAATCTATGAAGCTTCTAGTGTTCTTTACTATATTTAGGCAATTGCACATAGATTTGCTCACCACTAGAAAAGTTATTTTCTTGAGTCTATTCTTTTTAAAATTAACCTTTGTGTATTTCATTCTAATTTATTAATTTCATGGTTAGCTTTTGTCTATGATTTAAAAATGCCTGTTGTTATTATTATCATTATTAATAATAATAATTTTAATGTATTTATTTAATGTGCAGTTTCCTGTGCTTTACTGAATTTATTTCATTTGCATGTAAGAGAGTGTGAGTGAGGAGATAAATCTTTACATTAAACCAGCTTTAGTTCAGAAATGCAACACTTGTAATTTCCATCCAGAGTTATTCCTGTATATGTATATTATTCCTGGATTTGTTTCTAATTTTCTAGAGTGCTGGTTCTCTGTATTGAAGGAAAGCAGTTGCAGGCACCTGACCACACACACTGAAAACTGCTGTGCCTTAGAATGAGAGATGAAAGCTTATGATTTCAAAAATGCAAAACATGTGAGCACACTTGAGAAATCCACACAAATTTTGCCAGAAGAGTATTATTCGTGCTGTTTAGGCTAGTACGTAAGAGCATACTTACAAAACCAAACCAAACTAAACCAGACGAACCCATCTCCTGAAGAGAGAACCCAGCCCATCCTCTGAACCTTCCTTGCCTGGCTATCTGATGATTCAAGAGCACAGTCCTGCAAAACCATTAAGAAGAGATCTGAGAGAAAAGAGCTGCATTGTGCCTTCTGGAAGGTGATGTCTTGTTGCTCACTTTCTAGGAAAAACAAGCAATGCAGGGAAAGGTGGTCCTGCAAAATCTTTTGTGCTTAGCAAGCACCATGGGAAACAATCAGGAGGTTTTTTGGTTGGTGGTTACCCTTTTCAGGCCATCATCAAAGCCCACTGCAGTGAGCCATTGTGGGCAGAAGGTGTAAGGGTTATGCCCTTTACCACAAAAAAAGATATGTCTCCCATAAATCTATTTCAACAAACAAGGGTGACTAAATGGACACCCCTCCTGCACAGTTCCTCTGGCACCTGGAACCGTCCAGACCTGAGAAGCTGGCTCCTTGCTGAGGGGGTCTACCTGCCTGTGGGTGGTCTGTTCTGCCCTGGGACTCAAGACTCCAGGGCTGGCATGCAGGTGAGATAATGCATTGTAGCACCCAGAACTCACCCTAATCTCAAGAGAAGTCACTAGACAGCACGGGGCAGGGGGTTGGGGGTCTTCTGCCTCTGTGAAAAAGAAGATCGGAACTTGCCGGTAGCTTAGGGGAACAGTGTTGTGCTGCAGCCTGCCAGGCCTTTGTGGGATCCCAAGGGTGGAATAAAGGCTGAAATATAATTGTTCTTTTAAGAACAGAGTGCTCAGACCTCTGCCTGCAGCTGAGCACAGCACAACACTGAACCCAGCTGGACCGCCACCCTGAGGGAGCTGCCGCCCACGTGAACAGTGTCTGCTGCCCATGTGCTGCCCACATGCTGCCCATGTGGTGCTGCCTGCCTCCCTTCAGCCCAGGAGCTGTCATCTCTGCTACCTTCAACACATAAGAATCCCATCCACGAATCTTCCCTGCTCTCTGTAAAATTCATTGCCCACACTCATATGCACGATGGCCACCTCGACGAGGGGGGAACTGTGACGTGCTCTTAATCACCTCCCTCTACCATAACAATCTTCACCTTATCAGTGGCTTGTATTACAGATATATTTGTACATCTCTGGTTTGTTTGTAAAGTATCAACACCTATAAACCCCTCACTCCATGTTCCCATTCCCTTTTTGAGCAGAAGTGTGTACTCGCCACGGGGGGGGGTTTCAGCAGGTATCAACTAAAGCCTAAGGGCGAGGGGTTAACTGCTCAAACCCCTCCTTGTTCTGTTGTTGAACCCTTACAGAAGGAATATCCCAAATTACCTGTGGATTGTTCATTGCAGTCACAGTGTTGTGAAAGTGCCTTGTTTGTGTCTCAGTCAAACAAGAGTTTCCAAAGATTGGCATATGCTTCATTTGCTAAACCCGAGTGCTACACAGTACTAATTCCTACCTTCCCTTTGAAAAAGTTATCATCTGTCATCTCAGAACCTGCTGAGTCATTTGAATCATAATCCAAAACCCTTTCAAGTCAAAACTGCTCTAGATTTTTGTGGGTTTCCCATCAGTCCTAACATTAATCTCTGCAAACAGAGATCCTTTTTGGCCAGCAGCTTGAGAGGTGGCCCCTAACAAACTGCATGCAGTTCAGTGAGGTCAAGTGCAAGGTCCTGCACATGGGTCAGTGCAATCCCAAGCACAAATACAGGCTGGGCAGAGAAGGGATTGAGAACAGTCCTGAGGAAAAGGACTTGGGGATTTTAGTTGATAAGAAGCTCAACATGAGCCAGCAATGTGCACCTGCAGTGCAGAACAAAATTTGTCCTGGGCCTGCGTCAAAATAAGTGTGGCCAGCAGGGCAAGGGGGGGGATTCTCCTTTATTAGGCTCCTGGGAGACTCCACCTGGAGTATTGTATCCGGTTATGTAGCTGCACACACAAGAAGGACATGGAGCTGTTGCAGCAGGTCCAGAGGAGGGCCATAAAGATGATCAGGGGGCTGGAGCACCTATGCTATGTAGATAGACTGAGAGAGTTGGAATTTTTCAGCCTAGAGAAGAGAAGGCTCTGGGGAGACCCTAGAGTCCCTAGAACCTGAAGGGGCTACCAGAAAGCAGAGAAGGACTTTGTGCAAGGGTTTGTAGTCATAGGATAAGGGGTAATGGATTCAAACTGGAAGAGAGGAGATTTAGGTTATATATTAGGAAGAAATTCTTTAGTGTGAGGGTTGTGAGACACTGGCACAGGTTACCCAAAGAAGTTGTGGAAGCCCCATCCCTGGAAGTGTTCAACCCCAGGATGGATGGGGCTTGGAGCAACCAGATCTAGTGGGAGGTGTCCCTTCTGGTGCAGGGGGGTTGGAAATAGATGATCTTTAAAGTTCCTTCCAATCCAAACTATTCTATGATTTCATGATCCTATGATTGCTGCCTATCTACAATGTCTTTTGCACATTTACACCTTCTTCTGGAAATCTAGGAAAAAATATGGTTTTGCTGCATCCTGCAGCCCTTCTCTCCTTCCGTTAATTTTCTTGACCATCCCTACCTTTCTGGTCCATGAGTTTCATCTCTTTTTCTATACATAGAACATAGAATCATAGTTGGAACATAGATTCAAGTTGGAAAAGACCCTTGGGATCACCGAGTCCAACCATCATCCCTACTCTACAAAGTTCTCCCCTAAACCATCTCCACCAATACCACATCCAAACAACCCTTAAACACATCCAGGGATGGTGACTCAACCACCTCCCTGGGCAGCCTATTCCACTGCTTAACCACTATTTTTTCCTAATGTCCAGTCTATATAGAAATATTCTGACACATTTGTTGCCATGATTATGCAAGTGTTAAAAACACAGGCTAAAAACCTTACATACCTATGGTTCTTTCTTCTTACTTTCCTTTCATTCTCTCCCTGGCTTACTTTCTTATCTTACAGATCTACCATATTTCAGGATAAATTTCTCTCTTTTTCCTTTTAATACATTTTGACCTCCCTGTTCCCTGGAAGATTTCCCCAAACAAGCAGCCTTCACCTCACCTCCTTTTCTGTCTTTCCATAGCTTCAGTTTTCTCCAATTTTTTTGGATCTTATCTTGTCCTAAGACATCCCTTTTATGTCTTCTGTCCTTTGCTCCTCTCAGTTCTTCAAAAATCCTTAGTCTTCCTCCAAATAATATTGGAATAGAAAATAGGAAAAACCTGAAGTAGTTGTTTCTTCCTCTTCTTTGCTCCCCTGAGGTGCAGGAGACTGAAAAAAAACAAGAATAAAAGAGTGGTCTGCACAACAGAAAGACAGATCACCTTAGAAGGAGCAATCTGCAAGGCCAGAGGTCCTGTTTTGAGCTTTCAGAAGGGGACAAAAAAAGAATTAAGGTAGGCAACAGCTTTTATTACCTTCTTATGGGGAACAGAATAGACATCATCTGTCATCATGGTTCATCAGCCCTGCTTTAGGCCTTTGAATGCCACTCAAATCCAAATAAATAAAAATTGTTACACATTCTAACTCACACTGATCAGGAGGAATGATCTTTCATAGCACGTACATGTTAGTCCCTGGAGCACTTAACACATTTAATTTCAGACTATGCTATACTCAGGCACAATTATCTTTTATGTGAAAGAAAAATTCACAAGCTATGTCTATATTATCAATTATTAAACTCAGACAATTAGAAACACATTTAGCAGATCCTGTATGCATCCATTTCAGAGTCCCTATATACCTGGTTCTACCCAGGGAGAAAAAATATCAGAATTGGAACCTCCATTAAAAGGACAACATGCCTTTAGCATTTTCTTAACCTCTAATTGCAATGTCATCCACCATAACCCCTCAATATAAATTTTTAAAGGATCTTTCCTTCTCTTTTTTATTACATTTCAGGACACTTGGGAGAGGAAAGTTTTCTGTGTGTCCCTTCAAAAGAAAAGTATAATAGCTTGAATTTTAATAATGGAAAATTTGAGCTACATAAAAAAGGCCAAAAGATAAAATTCAGCTTACTCATTACCACCTTGGGTGTGGAGTGTTCCTTACTTTGACTAATAGTTTGGTAATGCCATTAAGAAAAGAAGTATCTCTGGCTATAAAAATTGTTGGCCCATGGAAAGATCTATGGCTTCTCAAAGGAAGGGAAAAAATTCTAGGACATGTAAAACCAGCAAGGAAAAGAAAATATGAAAAACATTGCACAGAGAAGCTTTTCAGGTTAGGCAGCCTACTGTGATTCTAAAAATAGCTACCTGTTGTTGTGTTGGAATGGTGATGAATCAGAGAGAACAAAAAACCTGTGAAGCCAAAGAAAATTAAATAAGTAGCAGGAGAAGAAATTCTACACAGCCTTATCTTTAAATCAGCTAATGTAACAGGCTAACTACTGCTTTCTAGATGTCTCTTGTCTTGAAAGGTTTTCTTTTTCTAGTGTCATGTCTGCAATCAAAGGAAACATAAAATCACCAAGGTCTTGGAATAATTAAATTCGTTAAAATTAGTTGAATATAACATACAAAAAAGATCTTGTTACCGTGGGAAACATAAGGAAATGCTGATGCATCTTTTACTTCTAGAGAACTTTCCAGATTCCTTACAGGAATCCCCAACGAGGTTTATGTAATTCCTCAACTTTCAGCATTTCTGTTAGTTTTGCACTTTGCCCTGAATGCTTTTATTCCTTTAAAGAGTTAATAGATGATTCTTATACTTTGGTTCTGCATCACTGAAAGCATGCAGTCACGATTTCCTAAAGGGAAACTGCTGCAGGGTCCAATTACCCCTACTGGGCTTGCTGAAGTGGCCATCTCTTCTGCAATTTTAGAGCAGCTAAAGAATACCAGTCACCAAAGGTAAAGGCTGGAGACTGGAAGCACATCACGGTCCATCCACTAAGACCTGGAGAAAGGGTGGAAGGGCAACTCGTTAGTAAATGAGGTTACAGGCATGCATTTTATTTTTTAGACATATTCTAAATGTTAAGGTGATTGTGAAAGACAACACGGATTCAGAAAATAGAGCTGCTAGTTTCTAGTGCCCCCTTCTGCTGCTGGTGAGGCTCCTATTTCCTAAAGCATAATTAAGCCCATTGTGCACCTGAATTTGTTTTCATGGCAGATCTGAGTGTAATTTGGCTGGATTGTAATGCAGCACATTAAGTCTGTTTGAAGATGAACGAGACTTAAATTGCTGAAACCTACACCTCGGTTTTTCATCTGCTTTTTGTGTGTGTGTGTTTGTTTGCTTGTTTTGTTTGTTCAATTCCAATTTTCTTTTTGAGATGATATGCACATGCAGAATGCTACCAAATCTTAATGATGAGTGGCTTGTGCTTAACCAGATGGTTTTTTATGAGGTTTAAAGCAAGAGCTTTATTTCTGCAGCTCTGAAACAAAACTCCCGTTTACTATAAAAATGGATCCAAGTCCTTGGGGAAAGGAGCAAATGTTTGGCAAACAGGTTAATATTTCAGACAATCTTTTTGGAAAGTGTTGGCCTGAAGCTGAACAATAAGTATCCCTGAGCTAAGTCAGACATTTTAATTTCCTTGTCCACTGCTATAGATATGTACAAAGAATATTTGGGGGGCATAAGCTCTAGGTAGTATAGATAAGTGAACCCTTATAATTGTTTAAAGTGAATGCTATGGACTTCAATATATCTCTCTTTTCAGCTCTTCAATTCCCCAGTTCCACTGCAACAGGTGCAAAAATGTAAAAACCCTTCCTGGATTCTTGGGAAAATCTGTGTTCAGTTGTAAAGCAATTGCACATTGCAGCTACAGGATTATGTAAGAAAACTTGCTTTCTTTTCAAGGAAATCCAGAACCTGATTCCATTTTAATTAAAGATGCAGCTTTTCTTTTTTTCTTTCACTGTAGAGCTAGGATAGAGTTCAGCTCCAGTTACAGAACCTAAAGTGCAGATGTCTACTTGTAGGCTTCTGAACATCACATGGAAATGCACTCTGCCCTGTATGGAACAGCAAGGCCTGATTGGGATTTTTAAGGACAAATCTCCTGGTTGCAAAGCTCCCAGCAGAGCTGGTCATATCTGACAACTAAATGGACACCTTGAATGCACTGTGAGATCTTAAATGGCACTAAATGCCTATGTTTAGGGTGGGGGAATAAAAAGGAAGCAAATAAACAAGTCCCTCATGGTTAAGCAATCCTACATGAAAGCACCTTGATGTGGAGCTAAATCTCATGCTGTGCTGACTGTAGGAGGGAGCCACAGAAGGAATTATCATACAACAATCACCTATTATGTTACAATAATTAAATAACAAAACAAATAAAAAACAAGAAAAAACATTATATATGTCAGCAAGAAAATTCAATATGCTGCTTATAGGGAGTCTAAAGAATATAACATCATCAACTACTGTCAGTATTACACTGTTAGTACAGATACAGGCCATGACTCAGGCATTTGACGTTTGACTAATGCAGTTAAGAAGACAGTACTGTTTTCACAGTTCAGGAGTGTTGAGTGAAACAGATCAGATGGCTGGCATGAACTGCTGAAAGTGTACATAATTCACAGTTAACTGCACTACTACTTCTACTGAGTCACAGAAAACCCTTGAAGTGATGCACTACAGAAGAGGCTCTTCAGTGAATCAGTAGGACTCTCAAGAGCTAGTTCATGCTTTAAAAGAGACAGTTTTAATCCTTTTTTTTAAAAACAAAACAAAATTAATAAAGCCTTCAAGAAATATTATTTTTTTCTGACCTGGAAGGACATGGTCCTGATAATCCAACACAGCAACTGCCTCTTCAGTTTAGATTGCCCGGTTATCTGGGAGAATGTGAATCCAAATAGCCCTGTGCTCATCACTGGAACCCATTCACACTTCATTAACTCAGCAGAACCATTTGAGGATATGCAACTAGGTAAACATCCAGCTCCAAACCTAAATCTGGGGTTAACTTAATGCTCAGACTTTTACTAAAGGCAGTAGGAACAACAAAAGTCCTTTGTTCACTTGAGATTTCTCTCTTCAGTCCAATCTCCTGCAGTGCAGGAAATCTGGATATAAATCATCTTCATCATGATAGTTTATGATGCATGATACCCCCAGGCCCAGCCTTTGCTGCCCATTCATGCTAAATATACTAGACCAGAATTAATTTAGCTGGTATGTTTGCTTTTGCTTTTTTTTTTGCTTTTTTTTTTTTTTTCATCCTCCCCCTCTCCCCCATTAGAGAAGGCTTCTTACAAATTATGCTAACCAGTTATAAATAATTTCATGTCTCAAGACCCTCTACTTCAAACCTCAGAGGAATATGAAGGGGTGATTTATAGTCAGGGACCCTGAAGCAAACAGAAAAGTGATGTTAAATCTTCTGACAGGGAGGAACTACTTCTATATTTTTATTAAGTTATCAGGAAGTCCTTTAAATTTTCTACAGGACGTGCTTTCTGATTGAGCAGGTTAGCAAAAGAAAGACAGACTCTAATGAATCAATCTCAGTGTTTCTTCCTTGCATGGCAACCAGTATAGATTTGTCTGTTGTGTTCACTTAGCTGGCTGAGCTGATTGCATTTTGGGTTGATGAACTGGATCTTTCAAAACATTTAAATTGGATGGATAATGAGGGAGTTAGAACTTAAGATTTTCATGCAACTTGTAGCAGGGCAAGAATGCAGGTAGATGAAATAAAGCCTCCAGCAAATTTGCTGGCAAAACTCTTAATTCTGTTCTTTGTTTTTGGGATTTCACTTTATATTCTCCAAGACTGGCAGCATCCAGGGGCATATTCATCCTCAGGAGGCCTCTCTGATTAAAACTAGATCTCATTCCACATTAGTGGGGTGGAAGGTCCTTTCCCATTGCTATCAATAGTACTTGTGTATCTGCAACTCTGAATGCCTTGGAATTGAGACACCTGGATATGAAATCAGTGGGCTAAATTACTTCAGTAAAGAGAAAAACAGTTTTGAAATGCTCTTTGACCAAGGTCTCTAATCTATTAGTGCAATCAATTCCTTTCCATTTTAAGGGGGCTTCGTAGGACTAAGGTAGGGATGAAAAGGACATGTTAAATGTTGCAGTCCTGTAACATCTGCAAATAGAGCTCCTGTCTCTGGTGTGTAGTTAGAGGAACCTGAAAGCTATTCAGACTCTACCAAAACAATTATAATCCACCTAGCAGTCCTTAGTTTTCTGAGTTATGAGGAGGGTGATTGATTTTTTTAGTTTCCTCTTCTTCCTGTGCTTCATTTTAAAATCATGCTATTCACAGCCTTGTATTCTGAATACTAGAATAAGACAGTTAATAGCAAGTTGAACACAGGGTTGCTTTATGGTTCAGGGTTTTTGGCAACCATTTACTAGATGTTTGATAGAAAATTCCCCCAAAAATATTCATTCTATGTACATCAAGGGTAGCTTCCTCATAACACTAGGGAAAAAAGCCAGAAGTTTATAAAAATTTGACTGTAGTACTGAAACAGGGGAAACCAAAATTCCAGATCACTGCCAGTGTTTCAAATCCCTTAAAATCCCTTAAAAATTGGAAGGAAAAAAAAATCTTCCTTATCCCAAACATATGTAAATTATAAGTGCATGAGAAATAAATACAAGCCAAATGCCCCAAAACTTACAGTATGACCTAGGAGACATCCAGCCCAAATATCTCTCTATCATGTATCTTTCTTTCAAAGAAAGTTACAAAATTGAAGTGCCCTCCAAAACCCTCAGATATTAAAAAAAAATGGGAATGGGGGAAGCCAAATGGCTTCATGGCCCTTTTAAAGATCAGAAGTGTAGGATAAATACTATATCACTATAGTGCCTCAGATATAACAATCCAGTAATTCATTCACCTTTTCCTGAAGATGATAACAAATCAAATGGATAAAAGCAGGAAAGGAATAGTTAGATGGACACTAAAATATAAAGTATTCCAATAAACTGTAAAAAAGACAGTCAAGGTCACTGTGAATTAATAGAAAGGTAACAAAAGAAAACAGAAACAGTAAGATACAGAGATGGCCAGGTAGGTAAGAGAACACAAGTCTATGGAAAAGAAAAAGAAATACTATTCAGATTGAAATATGACCACTGTAATTGTTAGACAGGATATTTTACAAATAAACTCAGATTTAAATAATTAGCTATTTCTCCAATACTTATTGTTTCCTCTTTCTTTAAGTCCATCTGAGATTTTGCATTTTTGCAGCTGTTTCTCACACATCACTGAGTTAGACTTCAGGCTCTGACTTTTATTTGGATAAATAACTACAGGTGCTTCTGCTAAGGTATTTGCAGTGGAGACAAGATTAAACTAACACAAACAATCTCAGACCAGTATAGAAGCAAGTGGGGAGGCAGAGACCAGCATAAGAAATGGGAACACTTTTTAAAGCCCAAAGAGCTTTGTTTGCTTCTTTTATAATAGAGGGAGATAAAAAAGCTGTTGGTGATAGTGATCATACTTTCAGGTGCATCAGGATAGAATTTGCAGAGCAAAGAAATAGAGAACACATTTCTGAAGTTATTCCTGCTATAGGGAGATGTGCAAACCACAGGTGTTGCTATAAACTTTGAGTTTTAAAAGGCTTTTGATAAGGTTACATATCTGAGATGATTTGTTATGGGACCCACAAATGTTCCAGAAATTAAAATTTTTAAAACTCACATGGAGGCCACAGAGAAAACTCTCTTCAGTTTTTGACTGACGTGGAAAAGGTGAAGATTAATGCAAAGGGGCAGAACCAGTTTCCACTTCACGGGACTAAATTTAACTCCCATTAAAGACAACAGGACCTCACTGTACTATATGTCTTTGAAATATTTGGCAGTAAAATTTTAAAAATCTTCTTTTAAAGGCTACTTTTGATGCCTTATGTTTTCAAATTATAACTATGATTTTCTTGCTTAGCTGCAAGTGGGACTATTCCATGCCCAGAGCACATTGCACTCAACAACTGGAAAAAAGAAACTGTTATTATTGTAACTTAATTAAAAATGTATTTGATAGAAAAGTCACATCCAATTTTTGTGAGACAGGTGAGAAAAGATGGAGGCATATCACCAAAGACTGCAAAGTCCCTGCACCCTGGAATAGTCACAATTGTGTTGTTTTCTCTTTTGGAAAGATTTTCCGTGAGCTTTTTGGCAAGGCTAATTTGTGTAAAGCTGGTCTTAATCTGCTCTGTGCTTAAGGCTTTAGAATGGGAATTAGTAGGTCAGGAATCAGGTTTTAACTCCATTAAGGATTCAAAATATAACCAAATAAATTAGGACACTGTTTTATTGTGTACTGTACGACAAGGGCTAATTTGGATCCAGGAATCATTTAAATATGTTAGCATGATGTATAGGTACTAAAAACTCAGCCAATAAACCATGGTAGACAAACAACTTCCAAGGATCTTTGGGATGTAGGAAAGGACATGTGTCTCAGAGATAATTTGCTTCTCTTTGCCATGGCTGCATGGCTACATTATTTTTGATTGGCTCAGAGTACTGGCAGAGTAAGATTCAATATGTTTGGTGAGGTGGGCATTAGAACATGTGCAGCTGATGTTCTTCGACCTCTGCTGGCAGCTTGGTCAACACAGCTGCTCACTCACTCCTCTCTGGTAGGATGGGGGAGAGAATGGAAGGGTAAATGTGAGAAAAATCCTGTGTTGAGATAAAGACACTTGAATAGGGAAAGCAAAAGCCATGCATGCAAGCAAAGCAAAACAAGGAATTAATTTTCTGCTTCCCATCTCAGGCAGGTGTTCATCCACCCCTAGGAGAGCAGGGATGGGTCATGTGTAAGGGATACCTGGGCAGATGAAAAACACTACTCCCAACACCCCTTTTGGCCAATTTCCCCCAGTTTATAACTGAGCAGGGTGTCATATGATTCATAGAATCATAGAATGTGTGGGGTTGGAAGGGACCTTTAAAGGTCATCTACTCCAGGCCCCCTGCAGTGAGCAGGGACCATTTTTTATCTAGATCAGGTTGTTCAGAGCCTTGTCAAGCCTGACCTTGAATCTCTCCAGGGATGGGGCCTCCACCACCTCTCTGGACAACCTATTCCAGTGCTTCATCACCTTCTTGGTAAAGAAATTCTTCCTAATGTCTAATCTCAATCTACCCTGTTCTAGTTTAAGACTGTTTACCCTCAACCTATTGCTACAAGCCCTTGTGAAAAGCCCCTCCCCACCTTTCCTGTAGCCCCTTCAGGCACTGGAAGGTACTCTGAGGTCTCCCTGGAGCCTTTTCTTCTCCAGGCTGAACAACCCCAACTCTCACGCTGTCTTCATAAGGGAGCTACTCCAGCCCTCTGATCATCTTTGTGACTCTTCTCTGGACTCATTCCAACAGGTTGATGTCCCTCTTGTGTTGACAGCTCCAGAATTGGACACAGCACTCCAGGTGTCATATGCCTTTGGTCAGTTTGAGTCAGCTGTCCTGGCTGTGCACCCTCCCATCTGCTTGTGCACCTCCTTGCTGGCAGAGTATGGGAAGCTGAAAAAGTCCTTGATTTAGATTAAAGACTACTTAGCAACAACAAAAACATCAATGTGTTACCAACATTATTCTCATACTAAATGCAAAACACAGGCTACTAGGAGGAAAATTAACTATTCCAGCCAAAACCAGGACAATATCATAATATATGCTGTTGGAAATGGGCATTTATAAACCTGGTAAAATAAATGTTATTCGTTTCCAGGAGCTATTTTCTGGAGAAAAATATAGCTCTCATTTCTGACAATGTTTTCTTTGAAAGCATATTCCACCCTCTTAAAAAAAAAGAAACAAAGCAAGCCCTAGATTCATAGAAGTGAAGAGGAACTTGATAATCCCTGAAGTCTGTTTCATTTTGATTAAAAGCAAAAGAATCTAATAAAATGACAAGGATATTAAGGAATTTGTTCTGACCAGTTGTCTGAATTGAAACATGATGTATGTAGATTTCTGAATCTCTATGTTAAAATTCCTCAGAAAAATGAAGGAAGATATGCCCTGTAGATTTATTTCAAAGTACATGTTAATTATTTTCAAACATGTGTCAAAATCCATTGTTTAATCAATAAAGAATTGTGAAATATACTCTTCAACTGATCCTAAATATTAAATTAAGTTCTAATATGAACATTAAAAAAAAAAAAAAAAAGTCTTCAGAATTGATCAATTCTCTATACAAGTTTGTATTACTGTTCAGCAAGACAAGAAAACATACACTCATTGTTACAGAAAAGCACATCACTCCCAAATTCTGCCTTTTTTCATTGACCTTCCAAACCAGTGGAAAAGAAGTGCCTCATTCAATCTGACTTATCTCTCAGGTACAAGTGCTGCCTCTCTGCTGTAGTCAGCTACATTTTTATCACAGACTTATCAAGTAGGTCATTCTAATTTTGCACGTGAAATGATTTCACCTTCATGAATAATGATGAGTCAAACAGGTTTAAAAAGACTCTGAGCAGTTTGATTAGCAATGCTTCAACTGATGGATGAAAGATAAATTTGACCAGCAGCTGAAATGCCATTCTCAAGTCTGCTTGATCCTGGAACTTGTTCAAATGTAACCCTTGTTATCATCCCAGTGGTTTTTCTTGTTAAAAATAAGGAAAAGAAAAAAAAAAAAATCAATGTACTTGTTTTTACTGCTAATATCTTATTTTGTTATCCTCCCTAAATACTACAGAGGGAAAAGTTATGGCTTGTACAGCAGATTGCACTATGGAATTATTCACTGAAGTCTGGAGTGCAAGCATATTGTGAATAATACTAATATTTTTTAATGTATAATTCAATCAGCCTACTGATAGCAAAATATTGCTTGATAATAGGAGCTGCAATAGCAAAAGAATGGACTACATCAGCAATGCACAACTCATTTTAGAGATAGCACATATAAAACAAAAAAATTAAAAGACATTGAAAGGTGGAAAATTAGAGACCTGGAGAAATGAAAAAAAAACCACTTCCATAGTTATGATGAGATTATGGCTTATCCCAGAAAGCAAAAACTGGCATGGAGTGCTGGCATATCTACCCTGCTTCTTGACTGTGCTGCTCTGTCAAAGGCACTTCTGCAGCAACACACCCCAAACCATGCTGTACTCATGACACTCTTATGGAGTTACCAGCCCAGAAACTCACCATCAGTGAGTACACAATGGAGATGGATCCTCTACTTCCTGGCTCCCAGACTTACGCAGTGAATTTCTGAGCATTCTTTGAGAAACTGTTAATTACAAGGGTTAGGGGCCTGCATTTAATTCCCCCCCAGCTCTTGGATTTCCCCTTCTTAGCTCTTCCTGGAAAGCAGAAGTTAGGAAGGATTTTATTAAGCTTTCTGTTCTCCTTACTGTGATACTCTGACACAAAGCAAATAAACAGAAGGAAAAATGTCTTATTCCCATTTTTATGTAGGGCCTGATTTCTAGACACTTATAAAAAAAGTTGTTTAACTTTAGTCAGCTTCAACAGAATGGACAACTAAAAATACCTTTGATAATATCCCCCACCCAAAACCGAAGAAAGTGAATTTAATGAAGACTAATTAGTCCCTTTGCTTCATTCTTTAACCTACAAATAACCACTGTGTGAATAACAACTTTTTATACTTTCTGCTGCTGGACATAGGACTCCAGCTTGGCTTGCAAGCCATGTCTTTCCCACTGAAATATATAGGATCAAAGGTTGTCCCTGAGAAAAGTGATGCTCTGTATTAGGCCCTTGCTATACAATTCCCATGCAGAGTACAGTCTGGGGCCCACTCCCAACTTGTGTGTGTAGTCACCTTTCCACAGGGGAAGAGAACAGTCTGCTGAGGCAGGGAGTAACTGGAGGGAGTGCAACAGAGGGTAACAAAGATGACTGGTGGATTGGAGCATCACCCTTATGAGGAAAGGCTGAGAGAGCTGGAACTCTTCAGACTGGAGAAAAGAAAGCTGAGAGGAGACCTTATTAATGCCTGCAAGTATCTAAAGGGTGGGTGCAAGGAAGATGGAGCCAGACTCTGCTCAGTAGTTCCCAGTGACAGGACAAGGAGCAATGGGCACAAGCTGGAACCTGGGAAGCTCTATTGAAATGTGAGAAAAAAAGTTCTTTACTAATGGGGTGACAGAGCCCTGGGACAGGCTGCCCAGGGAAGTTGTGGAGTCTCCTTCTCTGGAAATATTCAGGACCCTCCTGAATTATGTCCTGAGTAATGTGCTCTGGGAAATCCTCCTTCAGCAGGGGAGTTGGACTCGATGATCTCTAGAGGTTTCTTCCAACTCTGAAAATTCCATGATTCTGTGATTCTGTGAGCATGTTGCTATGGATGTAGGCCATTCTCTGCCACTAGGTCTTACTGCTGTGAAACACTCCTCAGCACACACTTTACTGAAGCCACTGTGTAAGTCATCCTGGAGAAATGCTAGTCCTGTATATGCAGAATGAGCCCTACCCTGTTACAGATAAACCAGGTCAATGTTAATACAAAAGGAACATTCAAAGCTGCAGTCCTCATCTGCTTTGCGTTTAAAGGAACTATGACTTTGCATGTGCTTCTTTGCATGAAGTGTGCCCATTATTTTTCAGTATAATGAGCTAAGGCAAGGAAACCCTACAGAAACCGGAGCTAGCAGGGCCTGCACTCCTCTGCATGTGCTCCTTTGTTAGCATCAAAATCCCTGTCTTCACAACATCTACTTCACAGGACAACACCAGCAGCACAAGGAGACATCTGCTAGCTGCTTTTACAGGGACCATGATCTGGTTGTGCCTTACTGCTGGGAGGACCTTCTGTCCTGCTAGCTTGATGTTTTCTTTACAACCAGCCTCATCTGTCAATAACACCTTCTGTCATGGCTAATATGAACACAAACTACTTTCATTTCAGACCCCACTGAAAGGAAGCAACAATCTACTGAAGATCTCAAAATTTCTCTTCTGCTGGCAGCTGGCCCTCAGACAACATGCAGGTTGGTTTAATAAGTGAATGCTGATTTATGAGAATAGCCAGAATATCCAGAACTGTCATAGGGACAGTAGCAGAGAAATAATTAAAAGATATCTCAGCTAGGCTGAGTGAATAATGAGCGAATATTTATATCTCACCCAGCAATTAAAAGAATGACTTTGCTTTTCCTTCATCAATAAAGTTTGTACCCATATTCCCTAACTTTTGGGGAAAGCCCTAAATATCTCAGTGTAAGTCACTGCATGCAGGTTGGAGGCACCACTCCCACCCATCCCTTAGTAGATTTGACTCTGTATGTAAAACCATTCAAGATTTTTGCCATGGTCTAGTGCCCAGGGGGTGAAAGTTGGGTCCTGGCTACTCACGTAATTTTGAAAAGTTTTTTCCCATCATAAAATAAGAGAAAATAAAACCATGAACAAGAATCAACCCAGTCCCCAACGCATGATTCTCTATATTTATTGTCCTAACTTCTCTCTCCCTGTGCTTTACCCAGGAATAAGACATCATTTCCCACTGGCATAATTTAAAGGGAAGACATATTGAGTAACTTTCCTTTTCCTTCATCCCTCTCCCAAGCAAAGATTTTATGTGAGTTTTTTATCCTGAAGAGAACATTCACGTAGGCAGGCTTCCTGCTGCTTGGAAGGCAGTGCCACCAGCCTCTTATACACACCTCTGATTCTGTCTGCAGTATATTCCTGAGAGTCTGAGGGTGCTTGCAAGTTCATAAGACTGCCTGCTTTTAGAACCTTAGTTAGGCTTTGTATGCACTTAATTCCATCAATTCAGGTGCCTCAAGTCCAAGAAGAACAATTTTGTCCACTAGGCATTTTGGATTCAGGTACCTTAATTCTATACAAGTTTCACCTTAAAAGCCCATATCCCTTCTCAGTCCTGCCCCCCAAAATATTATGCAGAAGAAGCAGGTTGGAGAAAAGTCCTTGAATTCTGGTTTGCTGAGCCAGGACTCGTTCCTTACTCCCTAGGCAGAAAAACATTTTATTGAAGCATTTTGTCTTTGTGAAATAAGTGATACATGCTCTGTGGCAACGTACCCTTTCCAGATTGTGAAATACCAATTAACACTGATTCCCTGAAAAAAAATATTTTGTCTCCTCTTATTTAACTATTAATTCAGATATAATATTGAGAGTGAAATGAAAGGTGTTTTATTTCTTCTCTTTCTCTTGAGCAACATTCTAATTTATACAAATGAAGGCACAATTAAGGAGCTTGGCATTTAATTATAATCTGCATTCCATGTAAGCAAACATATTAAAACTGTGAATGCTAATGTTGAATGCAAAAATTGCCCTAAATGAACAGGAAAAACATCCAAAGGCAAGCAGCATAAACAAAGCCTTTTCTACTGTTTTTTTGCACCTGGTGTTGCTCACGTAGCCCTACAGAACTGTGACATGGGCAGTCACTGCTTCTCATGATGCTTATCAGCAACGGAATATGAGTGGAATAATATGGGCCATATTCTCAGCTGGTTTAAATAATCACAACTCTGTTGAATTCATTAGGTTTACTCAGTTTACACCAATAGCAAGTGTTTCCTAAGGACTAAGCACCTTTTTTTTCAGTGATGTTATTCTTATTACACTGTTTTTGAATCAGATTTTATACAATCAGAAACCTACAGTGTTTATTTTTTAAATTTAAAAAAATACAGGTAAAGTTTTTTTAATTCTAGAAAGCTAATACATTAATCATATTAAAAAGAAATTCTTAGATCTGCCAATTAGATGCCCATAACAATATTTCCCTTGTTTAAACAGATGGGATTTGTAAGCTGCTTGATCTCAGGCAGAATGAGGACCCTGTACTGTCCTTGTAGAGATCAAGGGAAGGATTCAGTTACCTAAACACAAGCATTTAACGCCCTTTGAGACATCCTGCCTGGCTTCCAGATGCAGTGGTTTATGGATTTCCCATAAATTCTGTATCCTATCTGCCAGCTCATATCCCAGTGATCCCTTGACTACACAGACCACAGGTTTGATTGCAGAAATACCCAAGCATGCAGAGCAAACACAGACAGGTTTGCACATCTTAAGATGGGGCCTTGCACTGTTCCATATGTTGAGTGCTTAGACAGAGCAGGAAATCCATCAAAACCACCTTTATGCTAACTAATATTGCTTTGGTTGGCTTGACTCAAATTCATGTTTTTATTTGTGCATCTCCTTTGTGTCTGGCAGAATTATAAACATTCTGGGGACTTAATGTGCAGAAGGTGTCAGTTTATTGAAGGGCTTTTATCTTCGTATTTTGGAGTTGGTAATTACCTCTCATGAGTGAAACAAAAGGCCAGTCTCTGCTCTGGCTGCCTTTCATTTCCCTTCAAACTAAATGTGACTCCAGACTCCTGTGTTTGCTTGGCAAGGATTTTACTAATACAGCAGGTTGTTACAAACCAGTGTTACTCGCATGATACAAAATTAATTAGAAAAGTCTGTTATAATTTATAAATATGCAATTATGGTTAAACAAATAAGAAGTCGAGAATTTGCAAGGTTTCCAGGCTTGTTATTCGCACAGTGTACCCAGAAGAAAGAGTCACTGACTTGTCTTCTGATGTAGGAACTCAATTTGCCTTATTCTGTAGGGAATGACAAATCTAATAAAACACATCTCTGGAGTTTGTTCAAATGAATTATGAAAACAACTGATTACGTGGAATAGCTCTTACAAAAAAAATACAACCAGCAAAATATCATCATTACCTTCAAAGACCAAGTAAGCTTTTTCCAAATAAGCAAAAAGAGGGTGTAAGCTTTATAGTGCTTTATATGATACCCCAGATATTAAACTCAATGAGATCAAAGCTTAGTCAAAGTAAATAGGGCCTCTTGTTATATGTCTCAGTCTACTTCTCATTGCAAGTTCATATTTCCCCTCCTTGTTTCACAGGCTTTTCTATGACTCTTTGATCTACCAGCCTGACTTCCTAAGTACTAAAGGTCACAGAATTTCCCACCACGTCTCTGACATTGAACTTAATTCAGCCTGCCTACCTTCTCCAAGCTACCTGCCCTAGACCCTTGATGTGTCATATGTATGTTTATTTTTTTATGTATATAAATAAAAGGCCATAATCCCAAACTTATCTCTATTCTTAGCCAAGTCCTTTTTTTTTTACTCTGTCTAATGACAACAAGCTACCATAGGACTCAATAGAATGAGGTTGTCTCCATCTATAACTGTAAAAGTGTAGAAGTATAAAAGTAGTGCAGGTTACTCCTTGGCCATTGCCTCTAACTGTTGGTTTGCATCCACACACTATGTTACTTCACACAACACCAGTGCTGTTATCCAGTTTGTTAGATTAGTTTATAGGAGATAAAAACCTCAGCAACCTGATTTAACAACTCCTACCATGTACACCCTATAGACTAAACACAGGAAAAGGTCATCAGTCCTCAATTGCCTTCTTATAGTTTCTTCAAAATGCCCTGACAAGAAGTTCTCCTACCAGACTTCATAAAACAGCTTGTACTGAAAACTGATGCAGAGTTAAGAATACACTTGAGTAAATGGAACAATAGAAAGGGGAAAAGAATATTCCTAAGGCCTTCCTCACTCAGACTAACCTGAATACATATATTTTGAGATGACTCCTCATTAAAGACATGCCTTTAAATCTATGGAAGACAACTGCCTTACTGAATGGGGTAGCAACTTCCCATTGACTGCAGTGGCTCCGAAATGTCATTCTGCATGTCTGTAGGTTTAATAAGCCCTATTCATCTCACTGGTGAAAGTCTGGCATAGTTTCAGAGACCTGAACAGAGTTGAAGAAGCCTGAAACAATCAAATATTATTTGTTTCATTTAGAAAATTAGAGGAATTAATAAAAAGAAAAGCAGATTTGTAGCTGCAGGGCCAATTGTAAGTTGTTGTAAGCTTGTACTCTTCTGTTCTTTGAGGTGTTTTCATATAAATAAATAATCTCTAAGGACTTTAATTGCACAGTGAGATACATAATACAGAAGCGTAGTAATTGTAGCATCCCTGGATAAACATATCTAGATTGTGCCTACAGAAGACAAAACAGCTCCACAAAGATCTGAATTACTCTAGATGTTTGTTTGCTGAATGGGAATGTACAGTGCTTCAAATCTGATGGCTCCTTCTCATTAAAGTGTCTGAAATTAGGTGAAATTAACCTAGGTCTTAAAATCTTTTAATCATGTAAGCTGCTTATTGGATCGAGTTTTCCCTACTCCATTTCTTGGCTTAGCCTTAAGGGACAGAAAATTAAAAAAAAAGAAAAAAACCTACAAGTGAATGAATCCCAACAGGACCCATGAGCTCTGATTCTAAAGACATCAAGAGGAGTTTGCTTCTCACTCTGGTAGAGTCCATAGTAAAGAGCAGCCAACGCAGAGCCCTAAATCCTGTCAGATGCACCCAACCACCTCTGGCAGCTGGGACTGATCAGGCTCAGTGGCTTGATTCATATCCCTGCCTCCCCTTCACACAAGACTATCTAGGGGGGAAAAAAGGAACAAATGAACAAATAAAAACAACAAACTATTGAGTCTTAGGAAGAAGGGGAAGTTCTGAATCCTTTCAAGAGGATGTTGCCAAGGAAACTCCTTCTTGCTGTACTTTTCATCCTTCTTGTCTGACTCTCTTTGAAAAGAAATGACATTGGGGATCTGTTATTCCATAAGGGATGAGACATTTATATATAGATCGTATTCAATTCCTAAAGTAACTTTTTTTGTAGATTGTGGCAAGGTTTAAGGTCATCACAAGGGGAAGAGTTTAAAATGGAAATTAATACAACTATTGACAAGTCTTACATCAGTGGACAGGAAGAATGTGAATTTGTTGTTTATAAACACTTAGAGCTTCAGTGCTTGAGACAAATCAGGAGTTTCCTTGATAATATGACTGCTATTAATTCTGTGCTGTTGTGCCAGCCCCCACAGTACATGCGTAATGTGAGAAATTATCAGAAAAGTATACTATTTTATACTAGTCAATGTCTGAAACATACTGTGAATCATAGTCCTTCCTGCTGGCCAGTACCCATACAGAAAATGTTGTTGGAGTAGAAGCACCACAAGGTAAAAGTGTGTCATTTCCCTGTTTTATAGTTCAGAGAATTTAAAAACAGAGGTGAAGGCTGAACAATTCCTTTCCTCTAGCTCATAGATCCCAGCAAAACCTGTCTGGAGTCACTGTATTGAGTGGGTCAAATCAGTATTCCCCAAGGGCCTGAACACCAGAGGATCTGATGAGCACCATAATTATAACAGAGTATCTTTAAATCCCCCGTCCTGCCACTAGTGGAACATTTTTCCCAAGACTACCCTAAAATCATCTTTGTCCAAGCATTCACTTCCCCAAACCTGTTTCTAAAGGGACCCACACAGTTCCTATACAGCAAAGGCCCGAAAATATGCACACTTGATCCCCAATTGTTTTTCCATTGCTTGTTGGCATTTAATAAAACACTAAAATAGTAAGACTACTCCGTCCTGAGGAGAAGGACTTGGGGGTGGTAGTTGATGAGAAGCTTGACATGAGCCACCAGTGTGTGCTGGAGCCCAGAGAGCCAGTTGTGTCCTGGGCTGCAGGAAAAGAAGTGTGGCCAGCAGGGCCAGGGACATGACTCTGCTCCTCTGCTCTGCTCTGGTGAGACCCCACCTGGAATACTGTGTACAGTTCTGGCACCCTCAGCACATGAAAGATATAGACCTGTTGGAGAGGGTCCAGAGAAAAGGCCACCAAGATGATCAAAGGCCTGGAACAGATCTGCTATGGAGACAGGCTGAGAAAGTTGGGGCTGTTCAGCCTGGAGAAGAGAAGGCTCCAGGGAGACCTTAGAGCACCTTCCAGTACTTGGAAGTACAGGAAAGCTGGTGAGGGGCTTTTAATCAGAGCGAATAGCGATAGGACAAGGGGTAATGGTTTTAAACTGAGAGGGGATTTTTAGGTTGGTTATTAGGAAGAAATTCTTCCCTATAAGGGTGGTGGAAAAACTGGAATGGCTTGCCTGGGGTGGTTGTTGATGCCCTATCCCTGGAGGTTTTTAAGGCCAGGTTGGATGAGGTTTTGTTCAACCTGATCTAGTGGTAGGGTTCAGTCGGTGTGTATATCCTTATGAAATACTGTAACCATGTAAGTTTTATCCTAGAAGAACAGGGAGCATCACTGCTCTCTGCCACCTCCAGGACTGAGCTTTAAGAGTAACCAAGGGTTTTCTGTGGTCTGTGAAGTTTTCAGTACCAGTCTGGTCTCCAAAACATTTCCAGCTATGTTTACATACTACATACACAAACTGTCTGATTTT
The DNA here is from genome assembly GCF_000747805.2 of Chaetura pelagica. NCBI lineage: Eukaryota > Metazoa > Chordata > Aves > Apodiformes > Apodidae > Chaetura > Chaetura pelagica. The sequence goes on along the minus strand of NW_009951949.1, from coordinate 189,953 downwards.
CACCCAAAGTATTGGATGAAACTTGGCCCCCAGTTACCAAATATGCCATCGTGCATTTGGCAATTACCCATTTATATCCAGGGGCATACTCCATAGCCTTTGTGATTAAACCCTTTATAATTCTTAATTTTCAAAGTACACAGTTGTCATCCATTTAATGAAGGAGCTAATTGAAGAGACGTTAGCACTAGATTATCTTTTGGGGTTCTGTATACTGATTTCCAACTCTGATCTCCAACCAAGATTATAATGCATCCTCAGTCCTTTTTCAGATATTCATAAGTGAATGGCTGTCAAGGGATGGAATAAATTCCAGATAAGTCAGTAAAGAGAAGACATGGCATCAAGGAGCAACAGAAAGTTAGTAAAAATAAAGGAGAAAGAGTGGGAGAGGGAAAGAAAGAGATATTACAAAATGAAGGGGTATGGTCATTATTTGTCTCTAAAAGCCAAAAATAATTCTAGGCAAGCTAAAAGCAACATGAAGGCAGCCAAATGCAATTTGTAGTGTAATGTCAGAAAGAAAAGAAGGAGTCATGTGCATTCCT
>NW_009951949.1:184544-189345 GCF_000747805.2 Chaetura pelagica | reverse complement strand
CATTCCTGCATTTCACACCAGGTCTGCACTCAATAAATCAACACGGGTTTAATTGCTGTGACAAATGAATAGAGTGAGGGGAGTCAAACTCTTCTGGGTAATGCAGTCATCCAGCAAAACCCTGGTCGGCAGAGATATGTAGGTCAGTCATTATGGACCAATGAGCAGAGAGTCCCTAGTGTGAGAGCCTAGATGGAAATCTCACAGTGTAATCTCTGTCTAATAATACACCAGCTTCAAAGTGTGTCTGGCTTCAACATCCTTCTTAATAACCTTTAGCAGAAGAGGAAGGTATTAAATAAAGTGGCAATTAACAAGAGTGACAGAGGAAGAGACTGGAATTTATTGCTGGATTTTTCAGTTTGCTTGATTATTTAGTTGTTTTTTAGCTGTAATTCTAGTTACATTTTTTAAGCCAGCTTCAGAAAGGAAAACACTGAGTAACTGAGACTTTAAAAGTTAGAAAAACGGAGTTAAGAGTTTGATTAAACTAATTCCCAAATAAAGGAGGTGGGATGAAGATGCAGCCTATATTCCCCATTACCTCAGTCATAGTCCATCATGTGTGGAGGTGAACACTCAAAGGGAGTGATAAGATAAAAAGGGTCTGTGAGATGCAGAAGTACTGAGGAATGGTGCCCACCTGTATGCAGAGGTCTCAGCAGAGCTGAAATCCTCCTTCAGCCCAATGCTGTATGGTAGAATTGACACTCATACATGAAACTGATTTTCTATAGAGTGGATTAAAGCTAGAAAAAACTAAATCTACACCCTCCTAACATTTGCTTGTCTGATCAAAACTGATGCCAATTCCTACTCCAAGGCAGGAAGGATAGCAGGTATTTTATCACAAGGCCTGGTCACGTTACCCGCTCCCTGCACTACCATGTGTCACAGAGGTACACCAAAACAACCCCACACAGGTAACAAACTTAAGAAAAATTAAGTTCATAACCAAAATTAAACATCTAAAACAGACAAGAGAACAGGGGTAACCAAAATAACACTCGGACAACATTTAACAAGTTATAGGTTCAATGTACCAGTTGGGGATACTATTACTGCATGACAATGTACAGGAACAATGACAGGTAAGATGGATTACACCAAACTGCCCATCACTGAGGGGAGAATGTGCAGATCTGCACCTGGCCAGAGTCTGCAGGTGACAGCAGCCACAGTGTGCCACCAGTGGCACGAAAGAACTGGTGGCCACCAAGTTAAAAGCCCTAGCCCTTGTCAAGGGGAGGAAGGGGATGCTCCTTTTACACCATGTGCCTGACATCAGTGCAAGTCACAGTGATGACATTGGACCAGTTTTCTATATCCCACTGATGAAATTCCTCTGATGGAAAAACACTTTCTCCCTGCCACAAGTAAGTCCTCCATCAGAACGTCCAAGTGGAAGAACATTAGTGGGCATGAAGCTAAGGTGCCTCTTCTACTGTCGAAACCAGCTAAGTATTTTGTAACTAACAAACTTTGTAAATAAACACAGTAACATCAGTTATAAAAATGAATCTGATAAGAATCACTGCATCTAGATTTTGGACTTCTTTCCTCAGTTTTTATGATAGCTGGAGGAATGGCACCACCAAAATAATACTGCACGTAATAAACTTGTAAAAAACATATTTAAGTGATAGCATGAAGTAGAAAGATGGCTTTGCATCTTTCTAGCTGCACTGAGTTTGTACTGCTCACATCGTGCAATCAAATCACAATATTTCCCCAAGAAAACCTAAAATATTTTTATAGGAAATTCTATTAATTCAGATATCAATATGTGATGCTGACTGGTTGAAATTAAGGCACCTTGCTTGATAATTCTGTAATATCTTTTCTCTGGTTCCCCACTCACTATAGCAGGTATTATCATTAGAGCAGATATGATTACAAAGCAGCAGTGTAGTCAGCTCCATTCTCTGCACGTTCATCTATAGGTGCCTCGGTGGGTAACTTAATGAATCCTTTATATTAGTCTTCAGGGATCAGAATACTGAGTGAACATATTTTGCCGCATGAAACCTATCTAGGTCAAATTCACCATTTCAAGCAAGTTATTAGTTTTATGGATTGCCCACAGTGTTATCTGTGGTGCTTTGTTGTGGTTTTTGTTTGTTTTTTTTTCTTTAACCTTGTGACTTACATACTTACTATAAAGTACTTTTTCTTTTCCATCCCCTCCTACCTTTTTTTTTTTTTCTTCTCTCCTGTAATAAATTATTTAAGTTACATGATAAAACCCACCCAGGAAAAATAAACTGATTTGTTTTCTGCTTTTATTTCAAATGCTCTTTTAATCTGGAGTCCTGCTGTCAATACTTTGGCAGTTATGGAAGACTTTACAGACATAAAAGGGCTAAAACCATCAGAAGGAGCATACACTAATTATAAAGCAGGGGGAAAAAAAAACAACAAACAAGCTTCTCCTCCAGAAAGTAAAAGATGCAATCTTAGGTATGTGTTACAGCCACAGGAAAAAGTAATTTGTTGTTGATGTTCATGGAGGCAACTTAATTCCTTAGAGTGGTAAAGTCTGAGCTTTCTATCTGCATGTGGATTACACTTGAGCTGAGTTTCTTTGGCTTAAACACTAGGGAGTGCACCAAAGTGATACATGTTATATTTTGCTAACAGGAGGGTATCCTATTGCCACTTAAATTATCTCAACCGTATTTTATGATTACATAATCATAGATGAAGGCACAAGACAGGCTACTCCCAGTTGGATTTAAGATAGTCTTCAAAGAGTGGGAAAACAATATCTATATTAAAGGGAACTTTCTTTACCAAATGGACCCAGAAGGTAGGCTGTTGTTATTTACTACCTTCCAGCAAGTGCTTCATTGTCAGAAGGGATCTCTATTATTTATTTATGTTCCCAAACTTAGTTCTGATGACTCATCCAGGCCTCACAAGGTCTACAGTTAACACATGGAGGGAACACAAGAAGACACAAAACTAAACCTTAGTCTGGGAGGCAAGAGAAGTATTCTGTCTCAGAATTTGGGAGACACAGACCCATCATTTTTGCAAATGACAACATTAATCAGTACTCTTGAGTCGGAGTCAAATCTTCAAGTTACGTTAAGTAAACTATCATTTATATTCTGGGGATGCTACACATTTGAAGTCAGATTGAAAGTGGTACTGGGAAATCTGGTATGAGACAAGTTCATTAAAATAAAATCTGCATTGAAAATTTTCTCTCTGCAGAAAATAAATTATGTTGTACTGTCTGGTTAATTAATTTATTTTTTCTTTCCTTGTAATATATATTCTCCTTGGCGCCAACATCTTTTGGTTACACTCATCTGGGAAGACCCATGTCATATCATCCAATATACCTGTGTTATGGAGAACAATGCCTGCTAAAGTGACTCAACTGGTCTGCAACAACATGAAATCAGAGTTAATATTGTCATGCTGCATTTTTATCCCATGTTCAGAGAGAAAAAGAAGTTCCTTTTACAATACTATTTTCACAAATACTGGGACACATAAAATTTAGAAAGAAAAAGCATGATGTGAAAAACTACTCGTGCTTGGAAAACAGGTATTAGACTCACATGCCCAAAGTCATTGGGTGACCTTGAGAGAACATTAAGATTAATCTCTTCTTTTTCCAGCCATGTCAATCAGGGTTCACTTAGAGAAAAATGGAACATAATCAGACACATTTTTCAACGTAGTACCATACGGAGACACATATAAAATAATCAGTGTTAGCCCAAATCAAATCACAGGTCTGTTTATGTCTACTTTCTAGACAGGTCTTTGGACTTTTGTCTTGTTTGATTCATTGGGTTTTTTCTCTCAAAAGTGTCGAACCTATGAGGGCTCCTGATCATCTCACAGTTCTTGGTGCATTCAGTCAGGTAACTTTATCAAGTAAAGAATTACTATTAGCTTGTTTTTACAGACAGAGATCTGAGAAACAGAATTTAGGCAGCTGGCTACAACTAAGCAGCTACTGCTGTTTTCAGGTGGAGATAAGGCTTAAATCTAGGATCTTCCAGTACTCCAGTGGAGCTCCCCATACAGGTTTACAAAGCCACATTTCCCTCAGCCAACCCTACCCATGTGTCATGGTTTGGACCCAACATAACAACAAACAGCCCCAAGGCTGCTCACTCAACTCCCCACACACACTGAGATGGGGAGGACAAAGGCCAACTAGGAGCTCATGGGTTGAGACAAAGGACAAGGAGGGATCTTCACTGATTCAGGTCCTCAGGAAAAGAGACTCAAGTTGAGGAAAAAATAATAATTTAATTTCACACTAATCAGGCACTCACAGGACACAGACACACACACAGAGCAGGGCTTGCATATGTTACCCCACCCCTCCCTTCTTCCCGGGCCCAAATCCCTTTGTTCCCGGTTTCTCTCCCTCCTTCCCCCCAGCGGCACAGGGGGATGGGGATGGGGGTGAGAGTCAGTTCATAGGCTGGGGGTTCCTGCTGCTCCTTCCTCCTCAGGAAGAAGTGACCTGAGGAAAGCGAGATGGCCTACCTTGGTAGAAAGGACTAACACATAAGGAGTAAACAGGATGGCACTGCTTAGCATAGATAAGGCTTGGAATGTATAGATAAGGCCTGAACTGTGAGGGAAGGTATTATGTGGGAGGATGCTCCCACAGAAACTTGCAGAGAAGACAAGAACCTGGTGCAGACCCCAGGAAGGAATGCCAAGAGGTGAAAAGTGCACAGCGAGGAAGACATACGGCCTTCATCCCAAAGACCCCTGCCCACGACCACCAGAAGATACTGCGCGAGTGCAACAAGGAGGAGCTCGG
>NW_009951949.1:182620-184400 GCF_000747805.2 Chaetura pelagica | reverse complement strand
CTGCTTCCCCACGGGGTCCCTCCCACGGCAGAGAGTCCTCCACGAACTTCTCTTCTGTGAGTCCTTCCCACCAGGTCCAGAGCTGCTCCATTGTGGGCTCCTCACAGAGTCACGGCTGCTTCGGGAAGAGCCACATCCCCTGGCATGGGGTCTTCCACGGCTGCCTGATCCAAGCTGACAGGCAGCAAATCCACTGGCCACAAAATCCAAGTCCAGTGGCCAAGTTCACCCCTCCTGGCTCCTTCAGGGAATGTTCCACCACGCTCCTCCATAAGTGCAGGGGCACAGCTGCCATCTCACCATGGGTTGCAGGGAAACTTCTGCTTGGGCACCTTCTTCCCCTGCTACGTCATAAACCACCAGAACCTTCACCCCAGCACTGCTTTCTACCTCTCCAGCTCAGCTCTTCTAACTGCTTCTCTGCTCAGGTGTTATATCGGTTCTTTCGTATGTTAATGGCAGAGGCGCATCTATTGTCCCTCTAATGGCTCCTTGGCCAGAGAGCTTCTCAGCTTCTTAGGGAGCCCCTCCTGGGGCCCTTCCCCTGCTACCAAAAATCCTGCGAAACCAAACCAACAGACCGTGTCATTCTTCATTCCTAACTTCCATTCTGATTGCCTCTAGTCCACAGAATATTTGTCTCATGCAAAGCAGAACTGCTGTAGCAAGTAAGGACTGAGGGAGCCTGACACAGGATATCCTAGGTAGGTGATTACAGTATCCACTTAGGAGCTATGCTTTCAAATCCACTCAAGAAAGAGAAGAAGAGGGGGAAAAAAGGAGGAAAGGAAGAGAAGAGAAAAGAAGAAAAAAGGAAAGAAGGAAAGAAAGCCAAACTCTGAAAAATATTTAAGTAGTAAAAATAGTGAGGGGTTATCTTGCATTGCCTCAAATACAGGAGATACAGAGTGTAAAACAGTAGGTGCATCCCATGTTCCCTGACTGAACCCTGCTGGGACAAGATCTTTCAGAAGTAACTAAGTAGGGGTCTTTGAGAACATAACTGCTAGATTTAGTAACATTCAGATGCGTTTAGCAGCCTAAGCCGATTTTTTAAAAATTGAATCTTGGTTATCTTTGACAAACAGGATATTAGATATTAAAGGAAAAGTTTCCTAAACTCCAGCCCAGCCTCCTAACAAGGAACATTAGCATATACTGGCTGTGGAGCTCCTCAAGCATAATTAGCTTCTTTTCTTCCTGTTTGCTTGTTTATGGAAGGTTTGATTTACAGAGGTGAGACACTGTTACAGTTGTGGGCTACCTTATTTGCAGATTATTTCAGATGTTATTAGAAACAGACAGGGAAGATCACAAATTGGGCTTTATCTGCATGGTCCCCTGCAACACCCATGCACATGCACAGACGTATAACACTGAGAAGATAAAAAAAGCAAACCAAACCAAACCAAAAAGAAAAAAACAAAGAACAAAAAATACCTTTACACTCAAGGCACATACTCTAATTACCTAACGGATAGATTCTGTTTACTTCATACTATGGGTACAGGCATGAAGTGTTCAAGATTGGGGAAGGAAGGGGAACATAACATTGACACTAATTCCTGCAGGTGTGGGAACTGACTTGGCTATAAATTTCATTGAGCTTGGTACCTAATAGAGTGGTATTTTTTCAATAATTCTTGTGCACTTGTCTCAGAAATTTGGGGAAATGGTGCATATATTGTATTGCATGTCATAAATACAGTAATTTATGGTGAATTGTTGTCTTGCAATCTAGTGCATTGTAATAAATCTGGGAATAGCACTTTTTTTGACA
>NW_009951949.1:170565-182592 GCF_000747805.2 Chaetura pelagica | reverse complement strand
CCCACTCCCAAAATGACTAATACCTGTATTAATGGACAGAGAAGGCAAAACAATAAGTCAGACCATGAAAAGCAAAAGACAAAGATAGATTTGCACCAGGAGGTACAAATTATATGAAGGAGACCTGGATGACTTCAGGGAGTTGCAATGCAGTCTAGAGCTTCCCTCTCAGAAGATATCTCCTTGGAAGCAAACTCATACTGACAATATGGTCACCATTTAGTAGTTTACATGTTGAGTTGTTTCAGAGAACTTTTACTTTTAAGAACAGAGAAACCTGCATCACAGAACCCATCAAGATAATCTCCTAGGAAAATGTAGGAGTAAGAGCGCAAGCAACAAAGGACTTCCTGTGTTTTCATCCTCCTTCTAACTCAATATTTTTAAGGGTCTCAGCAGAAGTACTTTACTAGGAATTCAAAACTGAAAGATGAGGAGTAGTAATGATACTTCATTAATAGATAAATAAGATCTGTCCCCCAGCTCGACTGCCTCGCTTCTTCCCTAAATAAAAAAGAACCTTAATTAATTACATGGATAAAGAGAAACAGTTCAAAAAAATTGCAACTTTTGATATTTTTTATTTTAACTAACAAGCTCACCCTGTATGCAGGAAATAATTCCTGCATGAAAGTGTTTGAGGGTGGTGGAGGTTTTTTTCATTTAAAAAAAAAAAGAGAGGTGAGGAAGGAAATTCTTCTCTTGACTATTAAATAAAGTAGGCCAAGTCTCTGCTTGGATCTCAAGTTCTCAAAAATAATTAATCATTTTCTTTTCCTTCTTCCCTTACCCTAGATTCTTATTTTCTTTCTTTATTTCTTTTTTAAGAAATGAAATAAAAATCAAGCATCTAAAGAGCTCTTGGGATTCCTGTGAATTCCACATCAGGGTCTCCCAGTTCATTGCTCAGCTGAAATAAAAAGATCACAGAATATCAGAGTTCTCATGTCCAGATAAATACTTGTAGGCCTTTTGTAACAAAGGGTGAGATTTAGTCTTTTACTTGAGGAGGAGTAATAAAACATTCCTTTTCATTGCAGGCTCTGCTGTAACTAGATTTGTCCCTAATGTTGTAAAAAGGCAATGGTGATATATTTACAGTCATTCTGCAGAGATTCAGGTAATTGAACAAGGCGCCAAACAAGTGAGAATCTGACTTTCCATTGTAGCTGACAATTTGCCTTTATTAGGGAACAGGGGTGGGATTAATCTCATCCAGCATTAGAGATCTTCCCTGTAGATGTCTCCAGCTGTGCTACTCACCATAGGTGTCTTTGTAGTCAGCTGAGAGAAAAGGAATGAATGAATAAGTACAATTCCCATGACTTATTTTAGAAGTCTAAATTCAGACCCTACAAGGATTTATATTTCTTCTTAGCCTAGAAAGAGGTCCTAGATAGAAATATCAACATTTATTCAGATGAACTGCACTGTAGGTGACATGAGGAAATGAAAAAGCAGGACATGAAAACAGGTATTGTGAGATGCAATGTGGGACCATTTGCAAGGCTCTATTCTGGAAATAAATTTCTACTAAACTTACCGAGAGTCTGGTCCAATGGAGAGTTGTCAAATCAGGGTAGGAGAAAGGTATTGTTACAGGAAACTAAAAAATAGGATTTTAAAACACACAAAAAAACCCCACATCCAGAACATTTCTAAGTACGGTGCTGAGAATCCCATTGCTCTGAAAGAATAAAGTATAAATTGAATTTCAGGTAATGTATCCTTGAATTTTTTAGTCTTGAGTGACCTCTGCACAGGAAAAAAATATCCATAAATTCAAAGAAAATCCCTTCCAAACTTAAAATATTTTCTTTCTACTTTCAGTAAGGCCCCATGCAAATGTATCAGTTTTCAAAGATTTGCAAATACTTATTCTACTGCTTCTGATGGTGTTTCTGGAGTACCATGACAATGCTAAGTCACCTTTGAAGTATCAGCTGCAGGTCAGTGGTTGAAGACTTGTACCATACTCACTTACTGTGCATCCAGTATCACTGATTTCAAAGGGGCAGAGGGTTCTTTGAGCAGTAGTCTGATACACAGGGTTTAGGTGAAGATTTCTAGTGAAAACTGGGCTGAAAGTGATATGTATGTGTGGTCACACATTGTTCCCTCTTGTTATTACTAGTGTTGAATAAAATCCTACCCTTGCTCAAATCTACAGCCTTCCCCTTCCATTGATGACCTTGTCTGTGAACTGAGTGGTAGAGCCAGGGACTCCTGCCCTTTAGTCCTTGACACCTCCTTGGTTTCAAGCAACGTATTGAACTTCCTGACAACACTTGCATTGCTTTCAACCAGCCTTGCTATGGCTCTGTCTGCTAAAAAATGCTATTAAGCAGTTCAAAAAATTAGGTCAAATTCTGCTTTCACAATGGATGACCTCTCTCTTTTCATGTGAGCAGGTCTTCCACTCCATCAGATTACTGCATGGAGCCATTTATGTCTAGAGTTAAACAAGGTTAATACTATAAAAACTGTGGGGTTTCTTACAGTTTAGAATCACAGAAACATTTAGGTTGGAAAAGACCTTTAAGAACATCAAGTCCAACCATTAATCTAGCACATTGCCAAGTCCACCACTAAACTATGTTCCTGTGCACCATGTCTACAAACCTAAATGCCCCAGGGATGGTGATTCCACCTTTTCCCTGGGCAGCATGTTCCAATGCCTGACAAGCTGCAAGAAAGGAGTTGAAGGCTGAAAATCCAGGTTTCGGTAGATATTTATGAAGAAGATATTCTTGGCTGGGAGTTAAATTAATGAGTTTTGTTGTCTATATAATTATTAATGATCTGTAATTGTTTCCATTTTCATTATTTACCAATGCCTTGCATGGATCTTTGGTGCCACGAACAAATGGATTACAGAATACAAATGCAGTTCAGATTCTGGTTGTGTCTAAAAGTATAGAATGATGACTTTTGAAATTGTCACTGATCCATAATATCATGAGTATGTTATCTGCAGAATGAAAAATACTGATGTTTAATTGAAGTGCAAAATCAACGATATAATTATGCTGAGAGTTGCTGGAAGGGGGGGGAGGGGAAGGGGATAGGGAAGAACTTGATCTTGCCATGTTGTCCCTGACAGTACGACCTGAGTAGAAAGTTTGACAAAGCTTTAATGAATAGCAATTTGACTCTCCCACTGGGGCCTGAAAGTAGGAGAACATCAAGAGACTGTGAGAGCCACTTTTCACAGCAATAGCTGCTGTTTTCCCATACAACCTCACCTGCAACAACAGCAGCAAAGACCTGACAAGCAGGAGATGACAAATGACTCTAACAATATACATTGTTCTTGTCATTGATCACCATCTCTTAAGGGACAAAGTAACTCTTTTGCTGTCCCCATTAGTTCATTGCACTAGGTAACAGATTACTTGTCCTAGGTCCAAGCCAGCCCTATCTTGACACCTGGCACTAAACATTAAACAAGCTGAACACTCTAAGTAATTTTCATGTCCATGTTGAAGTATGAGATAGAAGCAAGAGAATAATCCTATGTCTAAGTTTGATACTTTCAGATGTACTTGGGAAGGAGTAGTTTGAAAATCTCTTTATTAAGGTCACTCTAGCAGCTCTATCTTAACATAAGACCACCACTGAAAGCTGAGCTGGAGCTGTGTCAGCCTAGGTGTGAGAAATAAAGGAATGCTTTTTGTGTAAACTGCCACTGGCTGCAGAACCTGGGTGCCTGTGAGCATGAAGAAATCCAGCTCTCATCTGAAATATTCAGACCAACATACAGCCTACAGAAATATGTTTTCTTACAGAAACTTTTTCACTCAGATTTATTATTTCCTTCTCCTTCTGAGGAACCCCTTTTTTATTATTTTTTTTTTTTTCCACTGCAGTTTCTCTGATGATGTTTCATGTTTTTCACTTCAGTATCAAGGATAATCTGAATTAAAGAACTACCCGGTGTCATCTAATAAGAAGTTCTATGAAACTAGAAGGAAGTTAGCTTTTGTTTCTATCTAAAGCAAAAGGAAGATTCAAGGTACTTCTTCCAAATCTTTACAGCAAATCTGTTACATTTGCTCACCAAGTAACTGTATATACACAGCAATAGTCCCTAAACTCAGTAACTCTGGGTAGTAATTATTGCATTATCATTGCTGAAGAAAAAAATGTGCCAAGCAGCTGTAACTGTTTTAAATAATAAAATCTCAGAGCAGTGTTATTATAGTAGCAAATATGATAGTAGCCATACAATCTGTCACATACTCTCTCCTAGCATAAATCATCCTAGTGTCATTAGGAATTTGAAGCAGGTTTTAGAACCTCAGAGGATCTAACCTCTTGATCGTGCAGTGGACAGCTAGGAAAGCCAGTTACAATAATTGCATCCTCAGCTGTGCATGTGTTCCGATAAAACAAGTTTCCCTGATTAGTTTGTGAGACCTAAGACATTGAGCTCATATAAAGGTGGAAAGACAGCATAAGTTTTATACCCTGTGAAGGAGCTCCCAAGGTCACTAAACCAGTGTTTTTTTGTGTCATTACAGAAAATGAAATTTTGTGGAAGAGACAAATTTCCAAAAGGAAGGAAACAGACAGAGTGAGTGTTTTGCAAACGACTCTGGGAAAAAGCAGTAGAGAAATATTGTTCCCATTATGAATACTAGCACACGAGATAATTGTGTTTGAGGTTGGTAATTACCATATTTGCATGTTTAGGTTGTATCTGTTCCTTCCATGTTATTAAGTGACTGCAGCATTATTTCATCAGAATGGCACACTGTCATCACAGGGGCTGAAATAACTTCTGGGTACCAAAGCACACAGCTGTAAAGAAACACTTCATTTTTATTCTTCATCAAACTTGCAAAAAAACAAATTTATTCCAGAAAAATAGCAGCTAAGCTAATGGAGTTAGGGAAGGATGAAGTGGCTTTGGAATTTTAGGGCTCTCTAATTCTTAGTACCTGTGCTAAGAGGCTCTGCCACTACTCCCACACACAGCGAGGTATAGGACTAATAATGACTGTATTTTTCTGTGCACTTACAGACCTTTAGTTAGAGTACTGCAAAATGGTTTATAGACATTAATTAATCAAACTTTAAAAGCCACACTCAGGGCACTTAATTCATTGGTACTCATACCAGCTTCAATTTTTCTGTAAACCTCAAAAATTCTTCAAAAGTATGTAGCTCTCTGCAAGCCTGAAGATATAACCTGATCATTTGCTTAAGCCTCTTATAAGTTGTCTAGAGAGACATTTTTTATATTATCTAGGCATTCAACATCAAATCTGTAAAAATATATCCACCTTAAAGAGAAATCTAAGAAGTAAAGCAAAATGAAGACTAGTGGAAAACATTGAAACAAATGGGATAATCCATTCAGAGAGAGACTTCCCATCACCCTCCTCACTCCTCACATCTTGTCCAACACTTCCATTCCATTCAGCAATGGAAGGTCATTGCCAAATCTGAGTAATTAACCACTGACAATAAGGAACATTTTAAAAGGTGTATTTTTTTAACCAGATTTTCAAAACTGACCCTCAGTTCTTGGGTACTATCATAATTACTTAAAAGAAAAACAAAAAAAGGAGAATTTCATGCTTGCTGTTAGACTTGAGTAACCCAGTGGGAAATCAAGTGTCAGAATTATTTCAGATTATTTCCTAAAGTCCAGATATTTTCAGTCTTATCCTCCAATCAAGTCAGTGAATGAATGTTGCAATTAAGTAAATGACCAGCTGGTAATTTATTTTTTTTTAATTTCCTGGTTTCAAATGTTATTCCTTCCTTTAGAGCAGCATTCATGGAGGTCTAAAACTGAAAACTTAACGCAGACATAATGAACATTATAAACAATTTTGGGAAATCAGAATTATCATCCTCTTTGTCTTTGGAGTAGTGCTCCAGTCAGATGATTTATATCACTGAAAGTTAAGTTCCTATGCATACCCACTATGTTTCTTTGACAAAGTGACCTTGAATTTTTTTTCTCCTTTCACTGAGAAATGATAAGTGAAACACATGGTGGAAGATGAAGAAGACCATTATTAAAGTAGAAGACAAGATAAAGTTCAAAGGAAAGTGAGGAATCCTTGAAGAGAGCTGAACAGAGAGCTGAAAGTGAAAGATACAGAAAGACTCAGTGGAACAAAAAAGATTAAAATTCAGGTTTGAAGGACAGAAATAGTCCAAAGTGGCTAGAAAGTGGACACTACAGTTCCTCCTTGCTATAGCCTAATCAGTTGTTGATTTCATATTCAGTCCAAGATTTAGAAACGGTGAGTGAGAAAACTGAAACCAGAAGATGCCTCTGGAGGCAGAACAAATCACTTGTCATACATCATTTTGTGCAATGTTAGATGATTTGTTTTAAATAAAAGGAAAGGCATTATAGGAGAGTAAAGAACAAAGTGGGAAGAGACAGATATTGATTTATTGCTGTTCTCTTTTGATTGTCACACAGAACTTCAGAGCCTGTGCAGACCACCTGATTTAACTATTTTTTTCTGAAACTTTTAGATAGAACTTCTGGTTGTTCTGCTTAGTCCATGGGCCTCTAAAGGCCTTCATCATACATTCCAGGCTATTGTAGTAGAAATCTAGGAATTTTGCATTTCAGGCAAACGTAGACTAATTTACTCTGAAGGCATCTTTTTTTTTTTCCACAGATCTCGTGCATCTTATCACATTTGAAATCAGATCACTTTGCTACAAATGATAAAAAATCTGAAGCAAAATAAATGTGGTATTATCAGCAGTCATCACTGGTACCACAATTTTTTTCTTTTTTTTCTTTTTTTCTTTTTTTTTTTGTTCAGATGTTGAGCAAATGTGTTAATTTTTATTATTATTTTTTTAGAGTTATTGTTTGTTTTTACAAGCTTGTCTGTGTTATCCTCCAATCAACTGAAATATGCAATGGTATAATTACAACATAGACAGATCGATTGAGTATTTAAATAAAGTTCCTTAAAAATCCTTTTCCAAACTGAATCCTAGAAGTCTAGAGAGTTCATATTTAATGCTCCTAATTCTATGCCTTGTAGAAGGCTTGTCTGTCAGGTTCTGAGTGTCAGTAACTGCTGTACAAGGAACCATGCTTGTTTGAGAAAAGAGATCAAATATCAATAAAATATGTTTAAAATTACTCTTGGAAAGATAAAATTGGGTTTTCTCCTTGGTCCAAATATTCGAACCTAGAATGTCATAGCAGAGTCTCCTGGTGTAAAAATCAAGAGGATGTGCTGTACCCTAGGGTTTGGTCAGGAAAGCAGATGTGTCATCGTGTGCTTTTCAGTCCATTAACAGCTACTTGCTCCTTCCTTAAACCTCCATTCAGCACCTTAAAGAGGAAGGACTGAAGTTTTCTGTTTAGTGAAATATTTGCGATACCATTTGTAACTACTGAGTCAAAAGAGAAGACATCCTCTGTCATCTTAATATTGCCCAGTATCTAGAAGGAGAAGGACTCCTTCCTGGCTGGTAGGTTTAGTATGTCACTTACCACCCGAAAGAGCTTTTATCTGCCAGTCAGATTTTGCCTCCAGGTTGACACATTTTCACCTCAGCAGCTGCTTTGCATTCCTTTGCTTTTGCCCCGGAGGCAGGATGGCATCTGTCACAGCCATCAAGTTAGTTCAAATTCCATGATTCTGGGTGTCTCCAGACAGTGAGAACTGAGGCATTTCACAACCTCCCTGAGAGATATTCTGTTGTCTTTGAAGTAGAGGAAAAGGTTTTGGTAGACTCTGCATTTGGACAGAAACCAGAGATGGTGACAGTTATTTTCATGACTTCTTGTGGTCCCTAGGATAGGAAAACTGACGTTTTCTGAATACTTCTCTCTGTCCTTTCTACATGTTGGAGGTGTGACAGAAGTATCTTAAACTGACAGATTTAGAGGCTGAATGGCCCAACAAACATTGTATGCAGAAATGTTTGTAATTAATTGATGGTTCTGAGCAGGTCATCCTGCAGTTTCAGTCTCCACACCATGTTTGTGAACTGTGCTCCTCAGTTACGAATCCCAGGAGTGCAGTTCAGACTGAGATCCACCTGGCTGGAGAGCAGCCCTGGGGAAAGGAACCTGGGGGTCTTGGTAGACAACAGGCTTAACACGAGTGCACACTGTGCTGCAGTGACAAAAGAAAGACACCAGGATGCTGGGCTGCATCAACAAGGGCATCACCAGCAGAGATCAAGAAGTCATCATCCCACTCTACTTGGCACTTGTCAGACCACACCTGGAGTATTGTGTCCAGTTTTGGTCCTTGCTCTACAAAAAAGATGGGACAGGCTGGAGAGGGTCCAGAGAAGGGACACAAGGATGATCAGAGGACTGGAGGACCTGCCATATGAGGAGAGGCTGAGAAAACTGGGTTTGTTCAGCCTTGAGAAGAGAAGGCTTCAGAAAAACCTTATGACCATGTTCCAGTAATTAAAGGGTGTCTACCAAGAAGATGGAGTCTCCCTATTTACAAGGAGTCACATGGAAAAGACAAGGGATAATGGGCACAAGTTGCTCCTCTGGGAGATTCTGATTGGACACAAGAGGTAATTTTTTCCCCATGAGGACAGTCAAACACTGGAATATTATCCCAAGGGAAGTGCTAGATTTCTCCACATTGGACAGTTTTAAGTCTCAGCTTGACAGGCTGCTGAGCCATCTCATATGAACTATAGTAGTACTTAGAAAAGTTGGACCAGATGATCCTTGAGGTCTCTTCCAACCTGGCATTCTATGATTCTATGATTTGTCTTGTCCTTTGATCATCAGTGACTCTGAACTGCTTGCCAAAGGCATTTCTTTTGTAGCTAATGCTGCAGTTTTCACAAAAAAAAATTTCTTTTCCATGTCTTGAGCAAAATACTCTACTGAATATTTTCAGTAAAGGATATTCCCTTGAGAAACATCTTGGTGATTTCCTCTGCTGGGAGGTCAGTAGGCTCCTTGTCTCTAAAGGAGACATAAAGACTTCAGTCAGTGGTGGGTCACTTTTTCTTTGCTGCTTTGTCCCTCCTGTGAGATAAAGAAATCTGATCTTCATGCACTGCCCTCCATATCATGTTTGAAGATGTTTTATGAGAGGACAGACTTCCATGCAGTGTAGAAAACTTCTTTAGATTTGCCAAATATGGTCCATGTGACATTTCCTCAATAAGTGATTCCTTACAGCATTCCCAAAGATAAGGAAAAAATGCATTTGTATTTAGTCACTCAGGGCTTCATTTGGTTGAGGATCTTAATTTTTTTAAAATGCATTTCTCATCTATTTTAAGACTTACTGACCTTTCAACTTTTTTTTCCTTTCAAAACTTATTTCAGTAACTTACCTCTGATTCATGGAATAGAAAGCAGGAAATGCTTGTCTCATATCTTGAAAAGACTCAAAGCAACATATGTTTTCTGAAATTCTGGTGCTTCCTTAATTAGACACTTTCTGCTTCAAAAGTATGAGATACTTCTGGAAAGACCTGTGTAGGTCTTTCCAGAAATTGCAGAGATGTGTGTGTTTTGCTCTAACATGCAGTATTTGCCTGGATCAGTAACCTCCCAGCACTTCACCCTCTGTTGGTGCAATATATAGTTAAAAAATGGTAATGTAATGTAACTAATTTGCAGCAGTACAAGTCAACATGATTCATACTTCTATTAAATTTTCTCAGCCTGGCAGATTTTCCTATTTTCAAATTTTTGTGGAAAGAAATCATGTCTATGAGACTATGAATGGGGCTATTCAGGGCCACTTTCAGTGGAACACAAGATTGTTCATAATTGCTAATTATACTATAAGACTCATAATCCAACACAATTCCCTGAATCCTGCATTTTAGGATCCCCTGAGTGTGAATATGATGAAAAAGTAGGTCTGAAGCAGAGAAAATCATTGCCTACCTTTGAAAAGCCTTGCCAAGATGTTTCAGAGGGGTCAGGATGTAGTTGCTGCTCTTCTGATGGAGAACAGGGTCATAAATTAAAAACTTCCCCTTAGGGGATGTACACACATAAACCCCAGATGCTAGGTCATCAGACACACAGACAGGCAGACAGACAGACACTGCTATTCATGTATGATCAGTACCAGCTGGCACAACTGCATTAGCACTGTTGGGCATGTGTGCCTTGTTGCATTCCCACAGGCATTCCTCTGCATGCTTCCTAGTTTTCATGTCATTTTGCACTATCTAATTAACATATGAACTCATGTTTCTCCTATGCTTTAGGAATCTTGCTTTTACTCCCTTATTTCACCCTGCTTTCCTTTCATAATACATTTTTCATAATTTATCATTCATTTACCTTTCAATTAAGAACACTAGCTGTTTGTAAAAGCTACCCTGATGGGAAGTATGAAATAAATTATTGAAGTTAGTATAATCTGCACTTCCCATTACCACCTCATTTGCCTTAATGGCACTAAAAAGACTGTCACCCTCAATATTAGAGGCAGTTCCTGCCTCTAATAGGAATTCCCTCGGAGCCAATCTCATGTGAATTAAAGATTTGCATATGGTATAGGTTGTGTTAGGTGATTATAGGCTTGAGTGGACTATTCTTTACAGACGACAGTGACATGGAAAGCTACCTTTCCAGAGTCAAAAGATGCTGCTGCTGGATTCAGATAGCTAATATCTTTAAGAGGAGTCCCCATAAGTATTGTTCATTTATTGGGCAATGTCAAACTGTCTGATAATAAAATAAAAAAAAAAAATAACTCCTTCATTTATTATTGAATCCAGTTTTTCATTTTGCACAAAAGACATTTTTATTTCCCCCCTCCCCCAGGGATAAATGAACAGAATTCTTGTGAACAAAGGAGTCCTTTTGTAAACTGAAACTTGATTTTTGTTTGTCTGTTTCTATAGCTTCCTATTGTTTCAGTCTGAAATGTTTCAAAACTTGCTTAAAGATCACCTGGATCCAACCCCCCTGCTTAGGCAGGGACACCTTTCACTAGATCAGGTTGCATCCAATCTGACTTTGAACACTTTCAGAGATGGGGCTTCCTGGGCAACCTGTTCCAATGTCTCACCACCCTCACTGAAGAATTTCTTCCTAATATCTAACCTACATCTTCCTTCCTGTGGTTTTAAGCCATTAAATCCTTTCTGCCAAGGCAATGACAGAACCCAGACTTTGAACAGTTCACTGTTTTTTATAGTTGCTTCTTCAACCACTCACCAGACAAATTTAAAACACTGGATCACATTCCCAGATTCTTTGAGAGCATTATTCCCATTTCCCCAGTTTGACACCAGTAATTCCAGCTCCGGTGTTAGGATACTGTTTTCCTACATCCAAGCTGTGATAGAAGTATATACAATAATGAGCAGCATAAGTAAGATAAAAAAGGCAAAAATTATTCACTATTAATGGCCACTAAGGGAATTTGTTAGACAATGGGATTAAAACAGAGGAGGTAATATTTCACAGAGTATGTAATTGGTTTGGACAGCTTTCTGCTGCAGATCTGTGTTGCTGAGGACAAACAGAAACAAGCTATAAAAGAATCAGCAAAACCACATAGGAGAGTCCACTTACAGTTCTCCAATAAGATTATCTAGATGTAACCACCTTCTCAGGGGTACCTGATCTCATTATGGCTCGGAGGGTGTGTGGAAGATCACATTATATTTGCTGGTTTTGATTCCTTAATCATTCCCAACGACCAGCTGACAACAGGATGCTGGACTACAAAGACTTCTTTCTCTAAGTGGTCACATTAAGAGAAAAACTGTAGTAGAAAGGAACTTCCCAAGAAATTTCCTCTCTCCAGTTCCATATATGTTTACCTTGCCTTTTATTAAACTTCCATTTTCGCATTTTACGATACTGTATTTTTATCACATGGATTTCTTTTGACCTAGTAAAGGACACAATTTCCCTTTATTTCAATGACTATAAATGAAATGAGCATGGAAGAAATCTCTACGTATTTTCTTCTTTTAGGGAAGAAAAAAATATTCTTTTATAAATAACTCAGCCCTTATGGGGCAGGTACCTGCTCCGTAGCATCGAAGTCCATTGAGTAAACTCAGAGC
>NW_009951949.1:169219-169974 GCF_000747805.2 Chaetura pelagica | reverse complement strand
GAAGGAGCCGTGGAGATTCCCCTAGCCCTACCCCCCCTGCCATAAGCAGGGACACCTCCCACTAGAACAGGTTGCTCCAAGCCCCATCCAACCTGGTCCTGAACACTTCCAGGAATGGGGCATCCACAGCCTCCCTGAGTGACCTCTTCCAGTGTCTCATCACTCTCACAGGAAAGAAATTCCTCTTAATGCCTAATCTAAACCTCTCCTCTTCCAGTTAAAACCATTTCCCTTCATCCTATCACCATAAGCCCTTGTAAAATGTCCCTCCCCAGCTTTGCTGTAGCCCTTTCAGGTACTGGAAGGTGCTCTAAAGCCTCCCCGAAGCCTTCTCTTCTCTAGGTTGAACAGCCCCAACTCTCTCAAACTCTCTCACCCTATCTCCAGAGCAGAGGTGCTCCAGCCTTTAGATCAGCTTCATGACCCTCTGTCACAATCCGTGACCTATTATATCTCCTTATTGGAGTGTATTAACTTATCAGGATTTGCTGAGAGATCCACACGTGGGTATCGCCTCACACAGAGGAGACAGGAACTTATGTCCTGACTTTTTTGAGTGAATAACTCGCTCAGTGCTTACTAAATTTCTAACAACAGCAAGGTTTATTGGGGGGAAAACAAAGCAATTTGGGGCAGGAGGTTCAAAAGGAGTGATTACAACACATTAAACATATATGGGTACACCTTAGTTACACATCTTATTCAAGTGCTGGAAGGAGAGGGGAGGGGTATGCCCGAATGGCTGGATTATATTT
>NW_009951949.1:161387-168995 GCF_000747805.2 Chaetura pelagica | reverse complement strand
GGCGGCAGGCTGTGTGTGTAGACGACCGCCTCGAACACACGAGGAGAGAGCGAGAGAGAGAGGGGCGTGCCGCGCTGCCTCTCTCATGGGGTTCTTCGGCGCCAGTTTTGCATTTCCGGGCTTTTCAGCCAATCAGACGGGACCTAGTCCTGCCCCTGCTTCCGGCCACGGCTCCTCCCCTGTAGCAGCTGTTCCCCCCCCCATACACACAGAGGGGGTTTCCTGCCGCGTGGAGACACCGTTTTAAGTCAGTTTTGTCAGCTGACTCAAAGGACATTTCATGTTCGTGTAAGGAAATACCTGGTCCTTCACACTCTCCTCTGGACTCATTCCAACAGGTCCCTGTCTCTCTTGTGCTGAGGACTCCAGGCTGGACACAGCACTGCAGGTGGGGTCTCAAAACAGCGGAGCAGAGGGGCAGAATCCCCTCCCTTGTCCTGCTGACCACACTTCTTTTGATGCAGCCCAGTACACAGATGGTTTCTGGGCTGGAAG
The DNA here is from genome assembly GCF_000747805.2 of Chaetura pelagica. Classification (NCBI taxonomy): domain Eukaryota; kingdom Metazoa; phylum Chordata; class Aves; order Apodiformes; family Apodidae; genus Chaetura; species Chaetura pelagica. Next base: position 168,500 of record NW_009951949.1, on the reverse strand, counting down.
TGCACATTGCTGGCTCATGTTGAGCTGCTCACCAACCAACACCTTAGGACTGTTCTCAATCCATTCCCTGCCCAGCATGTATTTGTGCTTGGGATTGCACTGACCCAGGTGAAGGACCTTGCACTTGGCCTTATTGATTGTCATGAGGTTGGCACTGGTTGTCAACCACACCCCTCAGCCTGATGTCCTCAGGAAACTTGCTGCAGGTGCACTCAATCAAAGTCTGTGTTGCTAACAATGATGTTTGTACTTTAATATGAATTTCTATGAGAAGTTGTTTCGCTTTCTCATGCCACTTCATGTGAATAAGGTGGTGAGATATGAAATCCTAACCCTCTGAAAAAGCAGAGAAGAAAAAAAACCAACAACTTTAAAAAATAATAATAAAAAAAAGAATAAAGGGGAAAAATGAAGAAATTGAAAACTAAGGTTCTCAAGCCTTTATGAAGTACAGGAAGCCAAAAGTTAATGATCTAGCAGAGCTGACAACCAATGTGCCTAGTCAACCTGATCTCCCTTTTTCAAATGCAACCTGTGATACTATAATCAATGGCGATTTCCCCTTCATTCAAATGCTTTCAAATGGAGCCTCTTTTTACTGCGAGCTCTTCTTAATGGTGGCAAATGTCATCCCACACAATGACCCTCCCTGATTCTTCAGAGCCAGAGTCAGCTGAAAGGAGGAAGCCACTTATTGTTCAGTCTCTTACTTTGTGATTCTGAAAAGGAGTGTAGCAACTTAGTGCCAACATTTTTCTGGAACAGGGAGTTTATTTCTACTTTTCTGAGACTCTTTCTTCCACAACACACATGTGCAGTCTCGCATTGAATCTGGAACCAACACACCAGTCAAAACAATTCAGTGAATAATTTTAAACAAAAAGCCTGTTTACATGAATAATCATTACTGAATATGCCTAAATATGAAAAGACTGTTCACAATAGCCACCTATTGTTAGAAGTCAATGCATTATGCATTGTTTGAATTAAATCAGGATCTATATTGCAGTGGCTTAATCTGGCTTTTTTTTTTTTTTTTTTTTTTTTGCTACCCATCTGCCAACCACAATAGGTTGTAATTTTATTGAGCTTTTTATGCTGAAAAGTTATTAATACCAGATGTTCATTTCTTGGAGTACCCTAAACACAAAACGTTCTATAATGAAAAGCAAAATGTTAACAATTACATGTCCAAACATGGTGGATTAAATATCCTATTAAAATTCTGGGATATGTCCTATGTTTAATGCATTAACTCTTTTTTTCATCAAGGGAGGCCTGAGGCAAGCTAGGTTTTGTTTGCTTGAGGGAGAAAGGAAAAGTATTCACATCACTAGCATTGTTCTTTCACTGTGTTTTGTCAAAAATATCATGAATATAATAGACTTCTGGGGAGGACAATACAAATACACAGGTCAGGGGTTTTTAGCTGGGATTCTGAAGATAAAAATTGCCATGCAGGACCCACATTCAATTAATTTTCAACTGAGGTCAGCTCTGCATTCCAATGAACAAGTAACCTACTGAAAGAAAAATAGAAATTAGAATAAAAAAGAAGAAAAGTTTCTGTTCTTAAAAAGAGAGACAGCTTTATCAGAGAAGAAGACAGGCAAAAGACTAAATCTTCAGCTGCTATGAACTGGTGCAGCTGCATTATTAATTCTAGAGAGATCCTTCTTTTCATAGCTTATCTTCCTCCATTAGTTTTGTTGAAAGCCATTGTTAAGATTCTGCAGCCTGGTGTTGGGGGAGTATAGCCTGGTTTGTTAACTTCCAGTGAACAGCTCCTGTCCGTGCTATTCAAGATGCTGTAGATATTTCTAATGAAATTGTAAGGCCAAGAACAGAGAGAGAAGTAATAATTGCAGACTGAGAAAGCCAGAAATGCCTCCCAATTTGTGACTCGTACTAATAAACTGGGATATTTTATGTTCCTCTTTCTACATTACACAAGCCTCTGCATGACAGCTTTCCACCCTGAGCTGCTCTCAGTGTCCAGCTGTGTTCCACACGTCAAGAAGTGAGAGGACAGGGGAAGAATGGAGCTTTGAGTAGACAAGAGAAAAGGCTGTATTTGCTCTCCTTACTTTCTGCCTTGCAGGGCTGGAAGACAAGCGAGTGGCAGAGCATCCAGCCAATATTCCTGTCAGGGGTGTTCCAAATATACAAGTCTTCATTTTATTTTTTTAACACATGCTGGTGAGTAATCAATTTCATTTTTTTTTAAACACAAGAAATGGGCCGATTAAATGCTATGAAGTCTGGAATACACTGCTGAGAAAGATAGTGTTATTTAGGCTTGCTAAGAGTGAATTGAAAGCAAGAGTAAAAATAGTTTTAACTTCTGCACTTCAAAGAAGTTAAATCTGTCAGTTCAGGTTGTATTAACCACAAAAACTTTTTTTGGTGAATAAAAATTCTGCCTTTTAAATCTGGCAAGCAAGTGTACACTAAAGCATTGTGGAAACTGAATTCTGTTGAAAGCAGAAGGTTACTCTCAGTCTGTAATTTAATCGATTTAGGTTTTCATAGTAATATTGCTATTTTAAAGGCAAACTATTTGGCATAGCTCAAGAACAAATTTCCTAGCACTGTTGTGCCTTCCGATTCATGTACTGTTTACTTTTCTTTTCTGTGGATATCTGTTGGATAATCTGCTGTCATTCAGTGCTCAGAGCTCCCATTAACATCAGTGAAAATTTCCCACTTGGAACAAGTGCAGAATTAGCTATAGGTGCACTTCAATAGCTTCCCTTCACTTTAGGTAAGCCCTGCAAATGTCAGATGTTTATCTGAAGCTTATCTGACTCGCCCAAACCTCTGGAGGTTATTAAATATCATAGACTGAACCTTTCTTTAAAAACTAATGGAACTTCCTAATCTGAATCTGACCAGAAATACCACAGGTAAAGGTTTTCCAGCAGGCTTTTTCCTTTTTTTCCAGGTTCAAACACACATGATAATGAAGCAGTCAGTTATTTCAGACCCACAGAGAAGTATTTATGAAATTTTGTTGTAAGCATAGGTAAGGAAGTTGGAGGAATAAAGTGAGATATGAGTTTCCTCTACCTGAACTAATTTAGATATCCTTATCCTGGGTCTGGACAGAAATACTTAGTAAGACTGGAGAGTTTTTCCCAGTGTAATATCAGTTTGGTCTCTTGTCTTTCAAAATGATGTAAGTTCTCTTCCTTAAATTATTTATTTCTGCTCTTTATCCTCTGCTTCCTTTCACCCATGCACATTTACCCATACACACACACACATATTTGCATGTATAATCATTGTTCTGAATAAAAAAAATGTTTCCACTGCAAGATATATAGGCAGCAGTTCACTAGGTCTTCCAAATTTTCAGGCAGGCTGTGGGAAAATTATATTTGCCTCAAGCAAGATTATTTCCTATAGCTCACAATTTTCTCTGCCATTGAAATAGTTTTGTTTTTTTTTCAACAAATAAGAAAAAAAAATATTAAGATTAGAATTATGCAACCTGCAAAATTGAATAAACAGGTGTGGTAATTCAGTGTGTACTTGCAGAGCTGATTTTCTGAGGTGAAAGGAAAAAAAAGAGACCAGAAAAATCCTCTCAATTTATTTTTCACCTGCACTTCTATCAAATTTCTCTTTTCTCTGTATCTAATCCATTTATCTGTCTCACTGTAAACGCACACACTTATGAATCCCTTCACTTCTATACCGTTCCTATTCCATCTTAAATTCATCAGTCTTGTATCAGAGTGCTATGAAATACAGAAACCTGATCAGGATCCTTTCAGTAGAAATTTTCTTTATGTTTTTGCTTAGTTCATTCTTTGTACAGTTGTTTGACTTCTTGTGGCACATCAATTTTGGGTACACAGGATGCCTGTCACACTGCTGCCACGTGGCAAGAGGAACAAAGGTGGCCTGGCTTACCAGGTCTGGCCATTGCCAGCCCTGCTTGTCTTTGTCCTTTAAGCCTGAAGATGATTGTCCACCCAGTGTCACAAATTTCAGAGATTTCTAAGAACGCAACACCAACATTAACCTTCCTAGCCTGAAGGTTAGGATCCTCTTGTCATCCAGGAATTGGTTTTGCTAAAAATTGGAGATACCTGGAAACCAAAGCTGGGTAACACTTGAATATTCATGTATATGTAGTGTCTGCACTCTTTTGGAAACTGGAAGAAACAGTGGCCCTTCCTGCATCTATAAATGGCTCTTTGTCTTTGCCTAATTCACACAAAATGTGTGCTTAGTCCCACATCTCATCTGTAGGGAGGCTGGATCTGCAGTCACAGAATGATAGAACTATTCAGGTTGGAAAAGCCCCTTGGGATCACCAAGTCCAACCATCATCCCTGCTCTACAAAGTTCTCCCTTAAACCAGATCCACCAACACCACATCCAAACAACCCTTAAACACATCCAGGGATGGTGACTCCACCACTTCCCTGGGCAGCCTATTCCAGTCCTCTGACCACTCTTTCTGTGAATATTTTTTTCCTAATGTCCAGTCTAAGCCTCCCCTGATGCAGCTTGAAGCCCTTCCCTCTTGTTCTGTCACTAATTACCTGTGAGAAGAGACCAGCATGAGTCTCTCTACAATGTCCTTTCAGGCAGTTGTAGAGACTGATGAGCTCTCCCCTCAGCCTCCTCTTCCTCAAACTAAACATTCCCTGCTCCTTCAAGTGTTCTTCATAAGATTGATTCTCCAGGCTCTTCACCAGCTTCATTGTCCTCCTCTGTACTTGCTCCAGCACCTCCATATGTCTCTTGAACTGAGGTGCCCAAAACTGGACACAACACTCCAGGTGTGGCCTCCCCAGTGCTAGTACAGGGGGACAATCACCTCTCTGCTGGCCACACTATTTCTAATACAAGCCAGGATGCCATTGGCTTTCTTGGCCACCTGGGCACACTGCTGGCTCATATTCAGCCACTTGTCAATGAGAACCCCCAGGTCCTTTCCTGCCAGACACTTTCCAGCCACACTTCCCCAAGCCTGGAGCGTTACCTGGGGTTGTTGTGGCCCAAGTGCAGGACCTGGCACTTGGCCTTGTTGAAGACCAGACCATTGACATTAGCCCAACAATCCAATCTATCCAATTCTCTCTGTAGAGCCTCCCTATCCTCATGCAGATCAACACTCCCACCCAGCTTGGTGTCATCTGCAAACCTACTGATAATACACTCTATGTCCTTGTCAAGATCATCAATAGAGATGTTAAGCAGAAGTGGTCCCAACACTGAGCCCTGAGGACACCACTTGTGACCGGCCCCAGCTCTAAAGCTTCTTGTCTTCAGCTGAAGATGTTTCAATCCAATCTTTGCTCTGGGGTGGGCTGACAGCCCTCAAGGTCTGCAGAGGATTTGTCAGAGCTGTCTATCTCAGCTCAACATGTGAATATTTTGGGCTTTATTTTATCATGAAAATGTACCTGTGATATAAAGTTTGACATAGATACGTGTAGCCTACTGGCCTGCTGAGTACTTGTTGGCAGACAAAGGTGATCTCTCATACTTCTGCAGAGAAAGCATAAAAGTAATTGATTAGGCTTATTTTGTCCCAGTTTACAGAGATCTTAACTACCCATTGGAAATCTGTATGCATCTAAAATGTATTAATCTATCCCATTTTCTCTTCAGATTTTAATGTCTTTTTTCTAAAGTATTCTGAATAAGTAATGCTGTAAAACAGAATTCAGATTTGAGAGTATTAATCCATAGCTGGAATTTTGCTTTAGGGAGAGAGTATTCAAAAAACATACTTATTACTAGTACCATTTAACAACTTATTGACCAGTTTATCAGAACTCAAATGGAAGGAAAATTGTTTTAGCTTATTTTTAGAGGGCTATAGCTACTACTTTGAGATTCAACCAAATAAATAAATGTTCTGGGTTTTTTGGTTTGTTTTGTTTTGTTTTCCAATAATATAGTATAAAATTCATCTGAGGATCTGATTTCTGAAAAGCTCTCAGAGAAACTAGAACTCTTGGGGAAGCATATTGTTTTGCAATGATACCAATTTATGAAATATTATGGCAAGCCTTTGACATCCTTCAGAAGGTTCTTGTTTTGTTTTGTTTTCTTTTCTTTTCCTACAAAAATGACTTTCCTGCAAAGTGCTCTTGTTGTCTATAATGTATTAAAAATCTTCAGTCATATTTCTTACCTGTAACTTTGCTGTGCAGAAGTCAGAAGGAATATTTGCAGACTCCAGTATTTCTTACAGTGAGACTGTCCAAAAGCAAGATCCTTGCCCTATGTGGCTGTAATAAATGTATATTTACCATGTAGAACTTGCAATTTAGGATTAGCTGAATTCGTTTTGCTTCAGATAAATCTCTCTGTAGTAAAAAATCTTTGCTTCTTAGTACAATTACCATCACAGAAGATGCAGCAGTAGTCATGATATTCAGGACACAAGTAGGGCAGGTACTATAGGATGAATTATCCATAGAATAATAGAATCATAGAATGGTTTGAGTTGGAAATTCGTCTAGTTCCAACTCCCCTGCATGGGCAGGGACACCTCCAACTAGACGAGGTTGCTCCAAGCCCCAGCCAACCTGGCCTTAAACACTTCCAGGAATGGGGCAGCCACAACTTCTCTGGGCAACTTGTGCCAGTCTCACCACTCTAAAAGTAAATAATTTCTTCCTGATATCTAACCTAAATCTCCCCTCTTCCAATTTCAATCCATGACCCCTTGTCCTCTCACTGCAATCTCTTGTAAAAAGTCCCTCCCCAGCTTTCCTGTAGCCCCTTCAGGTACTGGAAGGCTGCTATAAGGTCTCTCCAGAGCCTTCTCTCCTCCAGGCTGAACAGCCCCAACTCTCTAAGCCTGTCTCCATAGTAGAGCTGCTCCAGAGCTGCTTTGTGCCTGGGCTTGTGCTGACCCAGTTGCAGGACCTTGCTCTTGGCCTTGTTGAACTTCATGAGGTTTGCATGGACCTGCTTCTCAAGCCTGTCAAGGTCCCTCTGGATGGCATCCCTTCCCTCCAGCGTGTCGACCTCAACACACAGCTTGGTGTCGTCATCAGACATGTGGACCAGAATACATTTAGTTGAGTAAACTAGCATAAAGAAGCAGTGGACAACAGGAAGGAGTCAGGTCAGGTGATG
>NW_009951949.1:159368-161353 GCF_000747805.2 Chaetura pelagica | reverse complement strand
CACTGTAAATATAAGAAAAAAAAAACACCCTTAGTGTGAGCGTGGTTGTGGGATCCTGTCCCTGAAAAGGCTCAATAGGAATTGGTTGAGTGTGATTTGAAGCATTGTCTCCACCATTTTCTTCCTTAGCAAAGCTAGCACTGAAGTAGAGAGCAAGGTTTGGCCCCTGCAGTATGAAAAGGGTATTGATAAACTATTGAAAAACTCCATGATGGACAACAAAAATGATAAATGGATTACAGAACATCATGTGTGAAGAGCTATTCTAGGGCCTGAAAATGAAAAGCTTTAAGAAGAGAGAGAAAAATGAAGAGAGAGTACTTTGTGATCTCTGCATTACTGCATAATACATAGAAAAATACGTACACAATGATATCACATCATAAACATTTTTCCTTTTCTCTGCACAAGATGACAAGTGGTAAAGAATCTGGCTTGTGTAAATTGTTTGTATGCTGGTGGGAAAGTACTTCAGAATTTAATTGTGTCTTAATCAATGAGGTTCTAGAAATTACTCTAAAAATCTAAGACACTTAATAGAGAAAGAAGTTGTTCTCTATAGAAGGTCTGAGTCATCCTATGGAATTCCAAGCAGGGATCTAGTTTTCTATTAAATGTCTCATGATTGTTTCACAAAAACAACAAACTACTGAATGCTTGAAAGTTTCTGTTAAATTCTACACAGATTTCTTTCTTTTTCTTTTCTTTTAATCATTAAGGTTGGAAAAGACTTCCAAGATCATCAAGTCCAACCATCAGCCCTACACCCTGTGACGACTAAACTATCCTCCCAAAGCACCAGGTCTACCTTTTTTTTTTTTTTTTAACACTTTCAGGGATGGTGCCTCCACCACCTCCCTGGGCAGCCTGTTCCAATACCTCACCAGTCTTTGAGTGAAGACATTTTTCCTAACATCCAATCTGAACCTCCCTTGGTGCAGCTTGACCCCATTTCCTCTTGTCCTATCACTGGTCACTAGGGAGAAGACACCCACCTCCCAGGTAACCGTAGAGAGCAATATGGTCCTTTGAGCAAAATCTTTAAAGGAAAGCAGAATGATTTAAAATTATTTTGAAAAATATCTAAGTAACATTTTAAAAAACTAGAATATAGACAAGACAGTGTTGTTTGAAAAAAAAAAAAAAAAGTAGATTGATTAAATTTCTATTTAGTTGATATTTATGAAACTTTAAAAAAGTTTATATTCACCTCAGTAACATCTAGATATAATTTTTATTTATTTTCCTAATTTAGAAAAGAAAGAAGGAGTGGAAGGTTAATTTTTCTCTTTCAATATTTTATTTCTGGTGCTTCTGAGAAGGGCTTAATTTTTGGGTTTCCGATTTAGGTTGTTTTTTTTTATTACACAATATCAAGCTCTGAGTTTTCCTCTTCTATAATCTGAGTACCAGAAATGCTTTTAAAAATGTCATTTTCATTTTTATTTTCTATACATTTTATTATTATTTTTTCTACATTGTTTTCTACTGTTTCATTTCCATCCTTATTTGCAATCTGGCTAGCCACAGGAATGGTAGCCAGCACAGGCATAAGAACAGCATCTGGATGTGATTGTTTAGCTCAAATCTTCCTCTGAAATGGTCTGCTGCTTAGGGAAAACTGGCTTCTATCCTTCTACAAGCAAAAATGTTTAGAGCTGTATCAGTATTCCTTTCTGCAGATTTGTTGTTCAGAGCTGCATCCAGCTATTGTCAGTTTGGATGAGGGATAAGGCACTATCCCACAATAAACAATACCAATAAATTAGTTGTTAACATGTTGCCAACCCTATTTTGTCCTGCATTCAACAGCATTCTCCCAAATCTTTACTAGACATTTCCAGGCACTCGGTCTTTCACAGGGATTGTTCACAAAAGCAGGTTAGATTAAGCCAATCTGTTTTGGAAGGCATGAGATACTAGCATGTGTATGCTAAAGGCTGTAGTGGTTGCCTGTGGGATCAGAGAATAGAACCTGGCACTCT
>NW_009951949.1:134711-158646 GCF_000747805.2 Chaetura pelagica | reverse complement strand
TCTCTCTTTCTCTCTTTCCTGTTTGTACAGATTATTTGTATGACAAAACCACCTGTTTCATATTTCCTAACCTACTGGCAAAGTACTAAGAAAAATTCTGGAGACCTCTTGTGCACACGGGAGGAGTTTGAATCTCAGAGTGGGTACTGAATGAAGGACAACGGGCCCAGCCTGGGACCTTATGTAAAGCACCTTGAAGGATAAACTGTTCCAGAGGGGTATAGGTCAAGTTATCACAGTGCTAGGGAGTGTCCCATAGTCCTCACATTTCATGGCAAAGCCCCTGGGCACATTCCTCTCTGCCATGCTGTTAAGCCAAGACTGTGCCTTATAGCATAGAAGACCACTCTGTGGAGTAAGGTTTTCAAAGAGCTAGTACAACCCTTGGAAAATCAGATCACCCTTTTAAGAAGCTGCAGGGATCAGAAAAGAGGAAGAAGAAAGAAAGTACAATAATTCCATTCTTCTCATAGTCCACAAATGCCTCCCAGCCTCTGGTTTCCAGCAGGTGACTGATGCTCTGCAGTGCTGCTCAGTTTCTCACACGTTGAGTGTTGCTGCAGACACCGATTGCAAGCCTAGGGCTGGCCCCAGCTTCCAGAACTGCTGTATTGAGCCTGTTCCATGGAGTTGGTGCCAAAACACAGTCCTTCATATTAAGTAGTGTTGCACATGCAGAAACAGATGCTGCCTCTCTGTGTCTTTCTCATGATTGGCAGGATGAGTACTATTGAATTACACTAAAATCCTGTTACAACAGTTTGCTTTGGGATCTCTTTAGTGAAACAGTTTATGTTCTTTCTCATATAGTGAGACACTTTTTCAGCCAATGTTTGACTTCTAGAAGGATTAATACTTAATTCTATAACAGTGAATGACCACCATTCCCTGCCTGATATATATTTTTTTTTTCCAGCAAATTAAATTCTTAGGCTAAATTGCATTACAGAGTCACTGTAGATGCCTTTCACAGTTCAGAATTTTCAGTCTTGCTCGTGGTCTCACACACTTCTCTCTCCACAAGATATGTCCTGTTGAGTAGAGGTTTGAAACCATACAGTGAGATGTACACACTAACTTAATTTACTGTACTGAGCACCTCGGAGCATAGCTGCAGTAAAATAAACAACATCAATTAAATTATTTCCTCTTATGTCACACTGTAAACTTCATAAACATGTAAATTCAAAAATCTCCATAAACACTTTAGTGTTATGAATCACTGCAGGGTATCACAGCTGGTTACCTGCAGAAATTGTGTCTGGAACCTAGCTCATCATTTACAGGAAGCAGATGTTAAAGGGAAAGTGTTTCATATAATCATCCCAGACACAAAATAAAGGAAGAGAAGCAGCAAGATACACAGCCAGCATTAGACTTTGCATCTGTTTGATACAATATCAGGGATCTGAATTTTGTCATTCTGAAGTGCCTCTGTTCAGAGCAGCACTGCTCATAGGTTGAGTTCTATGAAGCAGAGCTGAGACTTTCTCTGGTGCCACAGTGATGAGAAAGCTGCTACCATCACCCTTCCCCAGGACTAGCACTGAGTTAAATCAATATTCTATTGTCTGGATGATCATATGTTTTATTCTATCTGGGATTTCCAAAGCAGCCTCTAGCAGCTGGGTGACTAAATCCCACTGTGAAGCAGTCGTGTTTCACACTTTCCCAGGCTCCATATAGCATCTAGCTCCAATGTTTAAAAGAACCCTGATATAAGATGATTTATGGTGTTATTTGACAAACACCTGAATACTTGACCCAACAATGTTGAGACTCATGTCCTGCTGTGGTGGATTGCAATCCTGTTATTTGCCCGCTCTCAGACCACCTTGGAGTATAAGTCCTGTCAGCGAGGGCTCAGCCTATGGAAGCTGTGACCTGTCACACTGCATCTCAAGAACAAGTTATATTTGGTCAGAAGGTGGGGGTGGAAGGACTTCTTTAACTACAGTGTTCCTTCTAAAAGAAAATCCCCCAGAGGTGACCTAAAGCCCTTCATGGCTTGCCATAGCAAGGTACCACTGACTCCAGTGGGACAAGGGAATATATATTCTTGGTGGTGTGACCTGCTTCTGTTTTCTATTTCCATCTCTATTTTCCTTCTTTTATTTCCTACTAGGCAGCAAATGCCTTTCTGAGTGAGATGCATCTTAACAACAGAAGTCATGGTTTTCCTTCAGCAAGAAAAAACTTGAGAAATGAAATTACTGATAAAGATGTTTCATGGAAAAATTGTAAAAACCATATCTGAGATAATTGTAAATTTGGTGAACTAAAATGTTATTCTGTGGATTAATTTTAATGCATAGTGCTTAAGTAATGTGTCAGTGACCCCCCAAAAAATCTAAAAAAATATAAATACTGAAAAAAGTGTTGACTAAAATGAAAATATAACTGTCCAGCCAATTAAAAGAGAGATTTTAGACACAGGCGGTATCTAGTAGAAGCAAATAGATACCAATGGCAACAAGGGACTAAGAAAAGTGAAAGTTTCATGTAACTGTTCTGTATCAGTAAAAACGTCAGACAGAGAAATTGCATTTGAACTTGACCTACTTTTAACCACTATCAGTCAGAGAGGAATTAAGAAAAAAAAAAAAAAAAAAGGTCAGGTATTTCTGATTTGAAACAATAAGCTATGGGAAGGGGTGGGGGAGGGAATAGCCACTCATTCTGTAATAAAAAATTCTGATGATATCCTTCATTAAAAAAACATCTTATATCATAGAATCATAGAATCTTAGGGGCTGGAAGGGACCTCGAGAGATCATCTAGTCCAACCCCCCTGCCAGAGCAGGGTCACCTAGAGTACATCACACAGGAACTCATCCAGGTGGGTTTTGAATGTCTCCAGTGAGGGAGACTCCACAACCTCCCTGGGCAGTCTGTTCCAGTGCTCTGTCACTCTTACAGTAAAAAAATTTTTTCGGATATTCACCTTGAACCTCCTATGCTCCAATTTACACCCATTACCCCTTGTCCTATCACTGGTCATCACTGAGAAAAGCCTAACTCCATCTCCCTGACACTCACCCCTTACATATTTGTAAACATTGATGAGGTCACCCCTCAGTCTCCTTTTCTCCAAGCTAAAGAGACCCAGCTCCCTCAGCCTTTCCTCATAAGGGAGATGTTCCACTCCCCTAATCATCTTCGTAGCTCTGCGCTGGACTCTTTCGAGCAGTTCCCTGTCCTTTTTGAACTGAGGGGCCCAGAACTGGACACAATACTCCAGATGTGGCCTCACCAATGCAGAATAGAGGGGGAGGAGAACCTCTCTTGACCTACTAACCACACCCTTTCTAATGCACCCCAGGATGCCATTGGCCTTCTTGGCCACAAGGGCACATTGCTGGCTCATGGTCATCCTCCTGTCTACCAGGACCCCCAGGTCTCTTTCACCTACACTACTCTCCAGCAGTTCAGCCCCCAACCTGTACTGGGACATGGTGTTGTTCTTCCCCAAATGTAAAACTCTGCACTTCCCCTTGTTGAATTTCATCATGTTTCTCCCCGCCCAACTCTCCAACCTATCTAAGTCTCTCTGAATGGCAGCACAGCCTTCTGGTGTGTCAGCCACTCCTCCCAGCTTAGTGTCATCAGCAAACTTGCTGAGGGTACATTCTATACCCTCATCCAGGTCGTTGATGAAGATGTTGAACAACACCGGTCCCAGTACCGACCCCTGTGGGACTCCACTATATATATCATGATAAATAAACCATGCTTAGAGCCTCTGAAGGATAGCAGGGCATTTATTGATTCTAATATTGGCTGATGAAGTCCCAGGCCAAATGTTTACAGAGTGAAATTTTCTACTTTCTGGCTGGCATTTTACCTTGGCACTTCTCCAACATGCCAGCAGTGACATTTTCTTCTGCTCTGTTGACATGTTAGAGTTTGCCCACCAGAGAAATGGTTCTCGGTTGCTGATTCCCATAATGAGGAAATTTGCAATTCCAAGATGAAATAACAGCAGCAGAACCATGTAAACAAAACCAAGGGATGGAACTTCAGCTCCAGCACAATGGAAAGTCTCAGTTAAGGACCACTGCGCATGATGAGCAAATGAGTCCTTGGAGACTAATTCACACAACCCGAGGCCAATTGCCGACTCCTCTGTAGGTAGGAAAGGATGAGAAATCCAAGTGTAGCCTGAAAAAACACATTAACTGCAGATTATAGGTCTGGCCTTTAACATCTGTAAGTCAGAACTGTTCTGCTGAAAATGGACTGTGCTGATTACACTTGCCTGTAGCTTTTAAAAAAATAATCTTATCTGACCCATTCATTTTGGGTGCATCCACCTCACATATCTATATATATATATCTATATATATAACAGACAGTATATATATTGTATATATATTATGCCTGAAAAAAAATTGTATTCTCTAGTTTTCCCATTTTTTCCCAACATATGTAAGTTGAGTTAATAGAAGATATTAATTTTCCTTCACTACCCATGCCTTGTTTACAAAGTTCCTGACTGTGCCTGACCTGCTGCCATGTTGATTTGATCTGAAGAAATGGTATCATTTGTTGCACTTTTCCACTGTTGCAGCTGCTAGCCTCCACTGCCTGCTGGCAGGTAATTGCACAAACTTCTATATATAGAGCCTTAGTCAGGTCGTGCTTCCAAAATGTGTTTTATATGTGTTATAAGGGGAATAATAACAAAAAAAAATGTATCGCACCCATTTCCTCTCTTTACTCTCACTTATTTTATGGAATAATAAGTTTCATGAGCTGGGACCTGTACTTTCCTCTCAAAGAAAACCCATTATCATTCATCTTCCTTATGACCTCCATTGTTCTCAAGAAGGAATAAAACCACTTAAAACCTTTTTATCTAAACAAATGGAGAGACCTTTGTCCCACTGAATAATATACCTGCAAGGCCCCTGAAACCATGAGCCACAGGATTTTGTTCCCAGAAAGATGGGGACCTCAGAGCTACTGGTGGCTTTTCTCCTAATCCTGATCTTTGGTTTGACATCATCTGTTCTCATTCTTCACACTTCATTCTCTTCCTCTTCCATTAGGATTTCCTTTTCCTTGCTGACATGTTTTTTCTGGGGATACATTGCTATTAGCAGTCCACTCCATTCAGCCACAGAGCTCCCTCACATACTGTTATTTTACACATGGAGTCAGCATAATAAGAATAAAAACAAAAAAAAACCAAAACCAAACAAAAACCCCAAAACTTTTCATTTGTGTTTTCCCATTTTTTTCTTGAATATTTTATTGTCTTCTGTTCTGCAGAAAAATCACCTTTCTGTTGAAATTTTATCTGTAACCTTTTACTTTTTTTCCACATCATTACCATACTGGCTTGGCTCTCTGTCTAGTGCAATCCACAGAGTGGCAAAACACCAAACCTCTTCCCACTGTAACTGCCTTTGCCATCTGGTATGTTCACTGCTTATCATCCTTCCTTTCTGGCCACAGGGATTGGACAGCAGAATGATGTTGGCCTAAATAAAGGTTCCCAAAAATTTGATTTGTGAAACATTAGCCAACTTCAGTGCAAGGACTGAGATACAAGTTCTGTACATTGACTTATAAAATGGAATTTCATTTGGTGAAAAAAAGCCCAAACACCTCAGATTTTCATACAAATTTCTATATTTGGATGTACAAAATATATTTTATATATATATATTTGTACAATATGCATGTATGTGTATGGAAAGAGGATATGTCTGCATGTGTGTAGGTGTGTTTGCATTTGTGTGTGCACCTGTGTTTGTAGTAAGGACTTGTAAAACTGGTGACCATAGAGCTCATGCATATTTAAAATAGCAATAGACATTTAAATGGCTTGAAAACAGTAAAACCTGAGGTGGTATCAGATTTTCTATTGCATGTGTGCTAGTGATGGAAAGGCCTGTGACATCAGTTGTATCTCTCCAGAGGGTAGTAATCCTGGTTTTTAAGACTCCTAGTTTTCTGAAATGATACTTAAAAAAGACAAGAGTAAGATAAGAGCTGAACAAGCCATTTGTCTTGAGTTGCTAGAGAATGGTACAAAACACGATGGGTTTGTACTATTTTTAGATTATCTGCCTCTTCTATGATCACTTGTTAATGGAGAGGTGTTCTGTTTGGGATCTTGATCTCGTTTACAGTTGGTGGCCTCTCTCCAACTTCATTGCATTGCAAATGGTATTTTCAAAAACATCAGCAGTTTATCCATTCATTCCTAAATTCATGGGACATTACTTAGAGTTAATGGACATTACATTATTTTATATATACTACACATGTATATGTGTGCATATATGCATTAATGTATATATATTTATATCTGTATTTATACATATATATATATGTAGGCATCCTTCAGTTAGTAACTGAGTGAAAATTTGAAGTCTATTCCAGTTATCACCAAAAAGTTGTAAAGTACACACAGCAAAGCATTTATATACAAACATATCTGTCTTTCACAAATTGATTGTTCAAGGAAGGTAAATGCTTCTGTAGAAACAATCAACTGCTTGCTTGGATTGCATCTGGTGGCCATGCTTCATGGGACTGAGTTGCAATGCCTTTGTCCATCAAGACATACAGACTCTACAAACAGAAGAGTTTTATAAAGGGTAGGCAAGTCAGTCATGATTTCTTTTTTGCCATGTCCCCAGCCTGTCCTTTCCTGAGCTCCCCATCCCTGGTTTTCTTTCCTGTTGGCAGAGTTCATAGCAGTGCTGGAAATCAGAGAGCTGAAGTGGCTGCTTAGTCCAAACCAAGCATTTGTGGGTGGCTGGTTGAAGTGAGATCATGCTGGCTGATTTGACTGTATTTGTAGAGGCTGTAATGGTAGCTTAGACACTGATTCCAATTTTTAACATCTATTTATTTTGAAATTAAGGTTTGTTCCCTGTGGAATTCATTTTGATTTCAAGTACAAAAAAAGGATTCAATTACCTGCTTTCAGACACATATCTAGGAAGTGGGTTTTTTAAAAAAATATTTATATAAACATCATTTTAGTCTTAAGAAATTGCAGAGGACAAACATTCCCCAGTATTTTCTTTCATATAACCTTATTATAGAAAGTTAGTGACAGATAACAACCTTTCACATTCGCAGAGTGTTTTGAATCTGGAAGCAGCATGACAAGTGCTACCCATCATTATTAAAAACGGTAGAGTAATTAGAAGAAGAATGATAGCATTGCCCACAAGGTGAAAGAGCTAAATAAATATTTATTTTACACAGTGCACAAAATCTCACAGAAGCAAAAATATTTAGCATAATTACATGGACCAAATCAACAAAAAAAATGAATGAGAGTCTCCTTCTGCCTTTGTGTCTGAGCTACTGAAAGTCCTTTTTCAGCTAGTCGTACCTTTCTGCTAAAAGAGGACATTCAGGTCCCAGAGTCACTTTCAAGGGAAACTGATTAACAAGTGCAGACACATAAATGATGCTATTGAATGTCTTTATCTTGCCAAGATGCTGATTTAGCATTTATCTTCTACTTCAGGCTGCTTAGAAACAGGAAAAGAGAAACAGTCCCCCCAGCCTCCATCCCTAAAGATGCACCATTGTCTAGATTAATTATTACTATGCTTAATTTGTTTACCCCACTCTACAGAAAAGTAGAAATAGCTCTCCTTTACATGATATGGGTATGTCTCATCTGTAGGTCCTTCATGAGCCCACTGCTGCCTTTTCCCAGTAGCTAGTCAATAAGCTTGAAATGCTTTCTTCCTGCCTTGGCTCCATATCATGGAATCATGGAGCGATTTAGGTTGGACCTTAAAGATCATCTAGTTTCAACCCCCCTGCATGGGCAGGGACATCTCCCACTAGACCAAGTTGCTTAGAGCCCCATCTAACCTGGCCTTGAACACTTCCAAAGATGGGGCTTCCACAGCTTCTCTGGACAACCTGTGCCAGTGCCTCACCACCCTAACAGTGAAGAATTCTTTCTTAATATCTAATTTAAATCTACCCTCTTCCAGTTTAAAACCATTGCTACTTGTCATCTTGCTACATGTCCTTGTAAAAAGTCCCTTCCTAGCTTTACTGTAGCCCCTTCAGGTACTGGAAGGCTGCTACAAGGTCTCCCCAGTCTGTTACGGTTTAGTGACCACCTCTGTGTACACATCACAAATAGTGTTGAATGTAAATGTGTGCACACAAACAGAAAGGCAAGATCTGGGGGCTAAAAAGGAAGGCAAATAGAACAAATCCTGAATGTTCAGCACATCGGTTAGACCATTCAGCTAGGACGAAAAAGAACTAGGTGTTGTTTAATTAGATAGTACCTGTATAAATAGTAAAAGAGTAATTTTGAGAATGGCAGCCACACTTCCAGTGGACTCTGAAGTATGGCACAAAAAGTTTGCAACCTGAAAGGCAAACCCGGATGTGATTTCCTAGAGGTAGACCAGAACACACTGACGACAGTTGTCTTTGGAATTTCTCCTCTTGGTGAACTGATGGTTTTTTGGGCTGGTATGAGTGACAACACAACACCTTTCTTCCCTCTGAATAGGGAGCACACACTTAACCATCATTATGAATTCCTGTCAGCCTTCACCCTTCCATCTCACACGTTGCATCACTGAGTATCACAAGGCCATTTGATAAAGGCTTGTCATTAATCTTCAGTCTCTTGAGTCTCTTTGGCAGATAAACAGTTGTGTGCCTGAATTTCTATGGATCTCCATCCTCAACCTATATTCTTACATTTCTATTTGAGCAAGAACATGACTCACAATTTCAGATTTTTTAAACTGAATATCATATCTGGATTAACAATATTGCTCAATTTTAGGAGTCTAACTTAAGAGCTAGATGTTTGTTAGAATGTAGAAAATCAGCTTTTGTCAAAAAATGATGGAGAAAGACAAGAGAGATAGACATTAACACTTAGGTTGGTTGACAGCTAGTAGTCAGTAGTTCCAAGGAGAAATAGTGTAGCTTTTAAGAAATATCATATTTGAATGGGTGACTTTCTTGCTGTCAGGAAAGTAGTCCCTCTTCAGGTCTAGCACTAGGGAAGAATCTCAACCACTAACCCTTTTTTTTCTGTAAGACAAGTTTTGTTCTGTTAGTATATTATTTTACATTCCCATAATCTGTTATTTTAATTGTACAATATCCCTTGAGTCTCACCAAGGGCAGGCACTTTATCAATAAAATGATAATTATAGAAACTTAATGAGGCTAGCCAGGAAGCACAAAAAAATCCTGATCCACTCATCAGAAAAGCACAGATAATTTAATGCAGCTCAGTCCATTTCTGAACTGCAATCTGATAGCCCCACATTCCATAAATCAACCCATGGCAGCCCAGAAACTTCACTTCTAATCACTGGCATCCTGACTTCAACTTCAGAGTTATCTGCAGGGTGAAAGAGATTTCCATCACTCCTTCCATCATTCCTTGTCTTTTCCTTCCCTTCCTTTCCTTTCCACTTGTATCTGAGTCCTCCCAGATGTAAATACTTCCATCTCTGTATATTCTGCTCACAAAACAATCTGAGATCTCTGAGTGTCTTATCTATCAGAATCACAGAATCATAGAATAGTTTGGGTTTGAACAGACATTAAAGATCATCTAGATCCAACCCCCAACATGGGCAGGGACACTTCCCACTAGACCAGGTTGCTCCAAGCCCCATCCAACCTGTCCTTGAACACTTCCAGGGATGGGGCATTCTCAGCTACCCTGGGCAACCTGTTCCAGTGTCTCACCACCCTCACACTAAAGAATTTCTTCCTAATGTCTAATCTAGTCTATCACTTCCACTTCAACAGTGGGTGATATTAATACACCAAAGCCCCAATATTACCAGGTATGCTTATGAGTCTGGACTTACATGTAGGGTCAGACAAGGAATTTGTAAGAAACTGAGGTTCTCCATGGCTCACACAAACACTGAAATCTCTGAATCTTAGTATCAACATCACAAACCACATGGATAAAGCAACGAGGGCAGCAGATGTTGCAGTGCTTGAAGGAAACACTGGAGTTTTATGAAGCAAACTGAGGTTCAGCATCCAGTCCATCTTCTCACTTATCCAGTCAGAGGCCTCTTTTTATAGTAGTAATGACACAGGCTTGATTCCTGTGAGTCTGTGATTCCAACTGTCAACCTAGCACACTGTCAAGTCCACAGCAAAACCATATCCCCCACCATCACATTCATGTCTCTTAAGTGCCTCTAGGGATGGTGACTGTCACTGCCCTGGGCAGCGTGCTCCAGTGCCTGACAACCCTTTCAGCAGATATATGTTTCCTAATACCCAGCCTAAACCTCCCCTAGCGTAACATGAGGCCCTTTCCTCTGGTCCTACGACTTGCTACTTGGGAGATGAGACCAAACCCCACCTTGCTACAACCTCCCTTCAGGTAGTTGCAGAGAGCAACAAGGTCTCCCCTGAGACTCACTTCAGGCTCCCTTCACCTCACTGCAGGATAACACAGAAGCCTCGAGCTCTCTGTTGTGCCAAATATGATGCCTCAAGAGCAAAAGGAAGCATCAGAAACGAGCAGGGCTGATGAAAGGGTTCAGAGGGTAAGAATATAAAGGGCACTGCAAAACACCTGTGATGAAGAACTCTGTCAGAGCCACAGCAAAGATACCAGCTTCAGCAGCTCTTTATCACAGGGAAGCAACCTGTGAGAAGAGAGCACAAGATACTCTGTTCTCTTGCTTCTGCCCTTCCTAGGTATCACCTCACCACTGTTAAAGGGAGAGAAGAAAAAAAACTTTTAAGGAGCCTTAACACATTTTTTCAGACACCTCTTAATGGCATCTTCAGCAATTACATTTTTCTGAAAGTAATAGATAAGATGACACGGTTTCCAATATGCCCCTTCGTTTTCTTTTCCCCTTGTGCAGGCAAGTTTTGACAAGTCACAGCTGTTGGTTGAGGATACTGAAAGGGAGAAGGAGATAATATGCAAATTTTCACAGCAGTACTGAGCAGAGAAACGAAGCACATTTCATTTACATTTTAAAACAAAGTATGTTTTTAGGAGCTTGTTACATTTATGTGGGTTTGTTTGTTTGCTATCTCTGGGTTTGAGCTTTTCTAATACAGGATATTTTGTTGTGGCTGCTGTTTGGTATTTTCATCACATGCCTCTTAAGGTATAAAACAATTAAATCTTGACTTCCAGATCTGTCTCCCTAAATGCAAAGTATATCTTTGCATGTAGAACTTTTCCATTTGGAAATTTACAAGTATACATGTGAGCTCACTGCAGGCCTTCAGGGAAGGATTTATACTGAATATGAAATAGCTATGATGGGTTTTTTTCCTAATAGTTTGAATATGGAAGCACATTTCTGAAATAACTTGGACTTAAAGAGATATTGTTCCACCAGGTT
Source organism: Chaetura pelagica (assembly GCF_000747805.2). NCBI lineage: Eukaryota > Metazoa > Chordata > Aves > Apodiformes > Apodidae > Chaetura > Chaetura pelagica. Next base: position 147,283 of record NW_009951949.1, on the reverse strand, counting down.
TGGTATCCAGATTAAGTGCTGGGAAAAGTGCCTTTAAAATCTGCATATTTTTTTTCCTACATAATTTTAGTGTTTCTACTTCATAAATTAAATAAACACTTTTTAATATCCACTTGAAGGGAGACAAGAAGGTCACTGCTCTTATTACATCTTCATTATATAATTTTGTTGACTTCTGTAGAATAAGCCAGTAAATGAATCAGTTCACACCTTTGATCTCAGCTCGGAGAACCAACTCATCAATGGCTTAAGTTAAAAAAAAAAATCCATAAAAATTATTGACTTCAAAACACTCTTGAAGTCACTATTCATTCTGCCTGTTTTCTTCAGGAAACCCATGTGAAATAAGGAATAATGATAGTCAACCAGTGACTGATGCTTCTCTAAAATGAAAGATCTGTGACAAATCTCACTGAATGCATATCACATATTCTAAAGTTTTCTTGACTAACGTTTGAGATGGACACTTTTGCCTTCCTTTATCATAGTTACAGTGGATATCTGTTGTTTGTCTATCTGCAAAAATTTTTAAGTGCTGTAGATGCAAATCACTTGTTTATTCCATCATGAGTTCATATTTTTTATGTGCCTAGCAGTAGTGGCCAGTAAGTTCAAAGGCATTTGAACCTGTACTATTGAGTACTCTCCATCACCCACTGACATTTCTTAATAAAAAAGCTTTTATACTGTAGTATAGACAAGCAGACAAAGATACAGGCCAAATTTTGAATCAGTCATACTTTGAGCATTTAATTGTATTTGGTTTTAATTTATCTTATTATCTCAGTTATGCTTTGATTCAGAGCTAATAAGTATAAGCTTTGAAAAGAGGATCGATGCAGCTCATGGTTTCAGGAGTAATAGCAGTCAAGAAACAGAAAAAGAAAAAAGTACATGAGTCATAGAGCTGAGAACATCAACATCATTTTAACTTTGGAAACAGTAACTATTTCTTAATAATCAATGGTATCTTGAGGGAAATGGATTTCTAACTTTCAGGACAAAAGGGTGACACTATGAGGCAAAATCCAAAACACACAAAATACATTTTTCTATATATATATGTTTCTATATTTCTGTATTTCTATATTTATTTCTATATATAGAAATACAGAGCTTATATTTTTACCTTTTTATTCTGGGCTAGTTTGTCTCTTAAGTGGAATATTACTGATATTCTGCACTTCTTAATTACTTTTTATATGTAAGTTTCTGAATTGCTTAATTTTTCTTTACATGATCTTTTACTCCTCTATTATTTTATTTTTATTTTTTTTTAAATGTTTGTTTCTCTCAACTTTACCATTTAATACCTTTTTCTTCCTCAGAAAGCAGATTGTTTATATTACAGTTAAGCTGTAATAGAATGTTAAGGACTGGATACTAATAAGGAGAGACATTCTTCATTAGTGGGAGACAAAAAAATGTCTTTTGTTGTATAGGATTAAAATCGGAGCACATTTCTCAACAGACAACAATCAAGATCTTTCTCATCCTTTTTAATATGCATCAGAATATTATTGTTGCAAATCACCACATTATCTTCATGCATGTCCTCTATATCATTTCTCATAGCAGAAAAAGGTAAGTAGCATGTTCTTAGCTCAAGAACAAAAATGGTTTTAAAATATTTTTGTCAGCTGTTCTGATATTTCTAAAAATATTTTCTGCCTAAAAAAAATTATATATTTACAATTCACAGAACTGGCCAGAAGAGGTCTTTCAAAAAAACCCCAAACCCACAAAAACTGAGGAATTGACATACCCATGTTAATATCTTGCTTATTTCTGAAAGACTTTGAACCTACATTAATGAATTCCCCAGAGTGTGATATAATCATATATGGTATTCTCAGTATCTCCTTCTAACTTTATTCCATATTCAACTTTATTAAATATTCACTAGATCAAGTACTGCAGCACAAATATGCCCTTTGGGTGCACTGTTGGCCAGGATACAGAGTCATTCCTTCTATTACTGGCTTTCTGTCTCTCTAGCTCATATGATGGCTAAGCATGTTAATCACTAGGCAGAAATGAAGATATTTTGGCATTCATCATTTTGGGAATCTTACTTGGACTTCTTTAGCAGGTATCTACTTCAGGAACAACAATATCATTCAAAAATTTCTAATTGAATGGTTTTCAGCATTTCCTAAGCATTTCCATGTCACTGATTTTCCATTCACTGTCTTCAGTTTTGTGCATATGAATAAACTGATAGGTTTTTTGGTGTTTTTTTTTAGTACAGATTAAAAAAAAAAATAATTAAAAAAATCAAACTGAATGGCTCTAAATGCTAAAAAAAATCTATAACATTTTTTTAAGTGATATATAAGCAAACTGCTTAACAGAGAAGATTATGTAATAACATCACAAAAGGAGATTAAGCTTTTATGGACCACATCATTACATAAATAAATTTCCTCATTCCCTTATGAGCAACAAATAAATCCAGTACAGTTATAGCACATTTCTTGCTGTCAACTTGTGGCAGAATAAATGTCATTTTATAAACAAGAAATAGCTCAGGGCATGATAATATATGTTAATCTGGAGGCACATGTTCTTATTTGTTTATTTTTTAAATGAATTGACAGTTTTAGTTTAACACATGATCACAGATAGTAGAATAGAGAAAAAAACTCCAATTTTTGCAATTGGTAACTCTAAATGAAAAAACAACCTAGCATTAGAGTGGTTTAATCATAACCAAACAATTTATTTGGAATCAGCTCAAGAGTTCTTCATTTATCTGTAACTCGTTCAGCATGTTCTTCTCTGTCAGATTCTCTTAATGAACTTCTGTCCCTCCTCCTTCTGCATCAATTTCTGACCATGGCTCATGATGGGACACGATGACTATGTCTGAGGACTCCAACCACCTGACACATGGATCCAGTAGGTGCTTAGGGTGTAACACTTGGCAAATACTCATGGTGTTCAAAGGTTCTGCTGAAATTTTGATCCTCTCAAAATCCTAACTGCCTCTTGCATTTGGAATGTCTCACTCAGTACTTCTGCACTGAGGAGCTGTAGCATCATACCAATGAGAACTTGGATCTGTATTTTTCAGTTACCAGATTGGCCACAACACAGAAGTTGTTTTCATTGGCTGGCTCCTGTTGGCATGCATGCTCAGTCTGGGAATGTCAGCCCCGATAAACATACACAAGAATTTTCATAATATTTGGTATTGCTAAAACCAGCTGTGAGCACCAGTGAACTAAGGTAACACATAAGCATAATCAATTAATTTCTTTTCTTTTAAGAGATGATACCTACCCTGTCAAAACAAAGACACAAATAAGAGAGTTCTTAGAAGGCACCCAAATTTGTTTGTAAAATAAACTGTATCTCTCAGAGGCACTGATGTAACATTAAATTGTGTAAAAATAAAGAATAAAAACTTAAAAAGATTCTTATTTACTGCATTCAACATCAACACAAAAACTAATGTTAATTAGTAGAAAAAGCTTGAATGACTACTGCAAAGCTGCCTTTAGGCGTAGAAATCACATTAAACAATCCAGATGGGATCCCTAGAAGTCAGATCACAGACCCTAAAGTGTGGTATAAAATGTGTCATAGCTTTGACAAGGACTTTCTGAATTGCATGAAAGCTGTGGAAGCAGAAGACAAAATGTGCTGACTACAGAACTAGGGTTACCTTGAGGAGCAACTGTCAGTCTCAGGGTGGACAACATACAATTGCTTGAAGCCGTACAAAGCAATGTGGTGAGTCCTGAGCCATGGCTGCACACAAGTATGCACAGCAGAGATGCCAGGAGTGTTGCTTAGAGAGGGTAACTCACTTTAACAACAGTTCTATTTCTTGTCAAATTTTACACAGATCCCACATGAGCAATACTCACACTCCAGATTGCCCCAGCATGGCCTTGGCAAAACGTAATGGGTGGTTTCCTCCATCAGGTCTTGGAATGAAGCCTGAAGACAGGTCACAGAGACAATCTGAGGACTTCTTAATTCATAAGGGGATCTATCTGTGCAAAGGTGATTGCTGAGACAGCCAGTTCTTCAGCAGCAAGAGAAGAAGGTGAGAGGTTTTAAAGACTCACATTGTTCTGAAAAGCTCTGGGAACTGGGAAGGAGAGGTACACTTGGCTGATTGCCCACTTATGGAACTTCTTGAAATTAAAATGATTTGGGAAAATAAGAGTAAAAGGAATAAGGGGGCATCCTTGGGGTTTTCAACTTTCATTTAGTCTCAGTTTGTTGGAAAAAAATGTCAGCTGAAAGTGTACCTTTCAAACCCTTGTTTCCTGCTCCAGAATCTTACTGGTTGTGTTTTGATTTTCAGCCTAGAGTACAGCATAGTTCTGCCCTATATTTTCTTTCATTTCTAACTTCTTTCTGCTTCATTTTCAGGGTAAACACAGTTCAAGTAACTTGGCTCTGGGGCAAGCCATTGCAGTAGAGTTTTTAAATGTGCAGTTCCCATTTTATTCCACCTCTGGGATAAATAAAACCTCCAAGGGACCACAAGGTCAGCCCAGCAGTTTAGCTGAATTGTTAGTAAAGAGACAGTCTGATGCCACAGGCCTTGATCACAGAGTGCTTGGTCTGGCAGAGGAACTTGCTTTGCTCCTGAGCTGTGTGGAGGGAGGGAAATATTGTCTTCATCAAAAGGTTCCTTTTCACTCAAATTATGCAAGCATTGATCTACTGCTACACACAATATCCTACGTGAATACAGATAGCTGGAAGAGCTAGCACCACCTAATCTACTCTTCAGAAAAGGAGGAAAAATGCAAAAGATGATAAAGAAAAGACTTATTAGCTAATTGGCACATATGAGTTGGCTTGCTGGAAACAATATCAAGTGAGTGCAAAACAAAGAGTTGTGTAATTATTTGCATACCCCAGCTTAAGGTATCTGTATGACAGACAGGTTACAGGTAGTTCACAAATAAGAGGAAAATGATCCAGCTATCAAGTGTTTGCAGAAGCTACATATTTAACAAGACTCACTCTACAAGGAAAGATATGGGATTAACTTAATACATCCTGTCTTCTTGGATTGGTTTAGTCACTCCCTTGCTGCTTCTGAGGTATGGACAAAGCATAATAGGGCAGATAACTGTGTGCCTAGTAAAGCACAATGTTGTATGAAATCTGTGAAGGTCAGCCAAGGTCTATGAAAGGCCCTCTGACCATTGTTTCTACAAAAATGTACCTCATATGCCCACTATTTAATACTGTAAAACTTCCTATATCCTCCCTGTAAGACAACACCGAAGGTCAGGTGAAATGTCTGCATTGGTCACTCTCAGAAGTCTACTCATGACCAATCCTATAGCCTTGGAGCAGGCTATAGGCTACATTCAGGCTAAGAAAGACAACTAGCAGTACTCACTGCTTCAGTATATGTGAGGGTGCACCTATCTGCAACATCAGTGAGCTACAGAATTTTTCCTGTGACACATCTTCTGTGAGATCATCAAATTATTTTGGTTGGAAAAAACCTTTAAGGTCATCAAGTCTAACCATTAACCAAACTCTACTAAATCCACTGTTAAATCATGTCCCTAAGCACTATATCCACATTATTAAATCCACTGTTAAATCATGTCCCTAAGCACCATATCCACATTACTTTTAAATCTGTCCAGGGATGGTGACTCCACCGCTTCCCTGGGCAGCCTGTTCCAGTGGTTGACAATCCTTTCAGTAGAGAAATTTTTCCTTATATCAAGTCCAAAATCTCCCCTGGTACAACCTGAGGCCATTTCCTCTCATCTCTTGTCCCTTGTGAGAAGAGACCAGCACTTGCCTCTACAACCTCCATCTTGTGATGAAAACATGTACCTTACATCAGGAGCATCCTCATTATTCATATAAGGTTTCAAGTGTCACTTTTCACTGTGGTGAACAAGATTTTCAGGTAGAAAAAAGAGAGGTGGATTATAGGCTTCAAAAGGCATAAAATAGATGCACAATGCTGAGTCTTCAGAGAGCTTCATGCTACCTGAAAGATCAGTTAGTTTAATTAATATGTAAGCATACATTTTTAATTACTTTATTCCCTGTGAATATGAAGCCATGCATTAACATTTATATATCTACATAATAGCTACCTCTATGGTTGCTTGAATTTTTACCACTGCTAGCGAAATCACAACAGTACTGCCAACTGCACAACGTCTGAGGTTGGACTATAAAGTCTCCAGTGTAAACCACTATGTAGGAGATTATTTGTTAATGGCATTCCAGTTTGGTCCAAGAAATGTTTCTCTTAGACTTTGGAGACATATCTATTTTTGCTTGTGTTCTGTTGTTGTTGATTAGGTGTGTTTGTTGGTTTTTTGGAGGGGGGCAGTTGAGGGTTATCTTACAGGATTTTTTTTTTTTTTTCCTCAAGCATTTGATTATTCTTGCCCTACTTTTTTTGAAAATGTAATTTCTGATGCCAATTCACCACCTCCCTGCTTGTCAACTCTATTTGACCTAAAAGCTTTGCAACTCACTGGTTACTTTTGAAAACATTGTGTATTTTTTTTAAATGGGTGTCTTAGTAATGGAGAACATTTTGTGGACCTCACTGAGAAAGCTGGGGAGACAATCAACCCTTATTCATTCTCTTATTCTGTCCAGGACTTGAGAGAATTGTGAGCTAGTCACATGTAGCCACTACATTTGTGGTGAGCTCTGAATTGCTCACAGTCTTGCTGCCAGTTTGATAGCTGACAGATCAAAAAGATTTATATAAAGTATGTGGAAATGATTGACAGACTTTCTCCAGACATCAAAATCTTTGACTTTTCAGCAACAGATTTCCAGCAACCAGTTGGGGTAATGAATTTGTGACACGGTTAAGGAACTCAATTAATTTCATTTGTGTCTTTGGCAGAAATATTTCAGTCCTTAGTAGTCTGGACCAGCTTTGAACTTGCAGAGAATGGCTCCATAAAGACTCTATACACTGTGCATTTATCTGCAATAAATTGTTGTTTTACAGTTTATCACAACTATCTAGAAGCATATAGCAAAACAAAACAGCAATAACAAAGCAAGCATAAAAACTCCTGAGAGGTTGGACAAGGTTTTGTTGGTTTTATTAGGATTTGCATGAACTGTGGGTTTCACCAGCAGCCAGCATCAATGGGTCAAAGGCACAAATTCTGTGTCTTACAAGTGGTTTTGGAGGCAATCAAACATATAATGAGGCATCACAACTGGAAGTCTTCTGAATCTTTCATGTGATGTCATTAAACTGATGTCACACAAAATTAAGCTCCCCACATCTGTGGAGTAACTGTATTCATAACATTTTATGAACAATGCACTCCCTTTAAAACAAGGCATGCAGACTGATGCCAGGTTGCCAACTGATCTTGCATCTGTTTCCTAGGAAATGAAAGTGCAGGAAGAAAAAGTCATGCCTTGCATAGTGCTTTTTATTGTTCCCCAGCTTTTCAAAAGCTTTGTTGCTTGAGCCATCATTAGGTCTCACAGAGAAGCTTGGGAGTAAAGTAACTTAGGTTTCCTACATAAAATTTGTTCATTTTACTGCAAACACATCTGTTCACTAAGGAAAGCTCATCAGTGACATTAGACTTTGTTCTCTTCCTGTTTTCTCCAGTTAAGTAAAGAGAAATTGGTCTCTTTTTTCTTTTTTTTTTTTTTGTAAACACAGTCTTCAAGCCAGAATCAAGATCAGAGTCCTGTTATAGTAGCCAAGGCCCCTCTCACACAAGGTAATGAAACAACAAATAAGAAGAATAGTCCTTGTCCCAAAACACCTGCATTGAATTGACAAGATTGAAAATGAACATCAGGAAAAATAAATTCCCCATCTCTCTCCCATTTGATTGCTGGTAGAATGCAAGCTTAAGCTCTAAGGCAAGAAAGTTATCAACAACTGGGCATCTATTGTTGATACTAGATCTTCAGAAAAGCTCACAGGAGTCATATTGTAAGTGTCATACTTATTTAGTTAAAGAACAGCTACAGGAATATCTTTCCTTTGAAAGATGAGTCTGGACACACAAGTCATGTATGTGTGTTCCAGTAAATCTGTTCTTGGTACCACAAACACACACGTGCTAAGCTGGTGTTCTCTCTGAGCTCAGTGAATGTGTTTTCCAAACATGTACCTTCACCCAACCTGAAACCTGCATAAATTTATCTTTTTATATTGTTATCTAATGTATGTTTATTTATTTATACGTAGCTAAAGAGCGGGAAAATCTGAGTCCCTGAGAGGAACATTTTGCAGGGGATTCATCTCCCACAAGTCCACAGGTTCCTAATGTTAAAATCCAGTCTGAGAAACCCCCCAAGTTCCTCCTGTACTTAACGAGGGGGGCTAATAAACAGAGTGAATGCAGTTCCATCTGATTTGTGGGACTTAGATTAATATAGTCTGAATCTCATCACAAACCTCATTGACAATATTGACCAGGCTCCCATGAGCTACTAAGGGGAAAAGAAAAGCTTATGACCATTTGGAATGTAGACACATACATTGTACATTTAGTCAGGAAGTTCTCAGCCTTCATGCCTGAATTTGTATTCAGAGCTGATATTTTATGTATTCAATTACAAGTTACATACATGTAATAATAAAGCTATTTTCATTACTGCAAATCATCTACAAATACCTGCAACATCAACTTAGCATGTGTGAAGTAACTGCTGTTTTCTAACCTCTACTATCTCCTCTTCAATGAAATAACAAGTGTTCCCTGACTTTGACGAAGTTTAAAAGATCACAGTTTACACAATATACCTTCTTTAGAAGAGGGAAAAGAAGCAAAAACCTTACACAGATATTATTAGCTATCATTAAGTTATTTTTCCATAGGTCAATATTTAAGCCAAGAACTTGTAAGGACTTAACTTAAACTTGTTTTTCTTGTCTCCATAGTCACTTTGCAATCCATGAAGTAATTAAGTGAATATTGGAAAGATGAAAATGTTGCCCAAAAGTACATGTGAAGAAAATGGCAAAAATTTCAAAACACCTGTTGTAATTAAAAATGAGAGCCCTGGAAAAAAAAACAAAAACAAAAACAAAAACAAAAAAAAGGCAGTTTAAGGATAACCTGTTGGAATTGCATAGGGTTTTATTGCCATCAGACTGATGCACTGCTACCCCTGGCAGTAGGGATGGAAGTCTTCAAGACAAGACTCAGAAAAGCAAAAGACTGACTTCAGTAGTTTATCTAAAAATGCCTGTGAGATTAAAAATTACATTCAGATTTTATGTTCTTAATTTTATTTGTGAGTTTCAGATACAAATGTATATTCTCTTATTTGTTTTTTTCTATTGTTACTTTCCACAGTGTGTCTTGAACATGACTGGAAGGGTCTTAATCGATGCTCTTGCAAGATGTAGAGATATTACTATATTATCATGTTATCATATTCTACCGGGTATTAAGGCAAAACAGAACAGAGTAATCTGTTAACATTCTGTTCACAATCATTCAGCACCTGCTGAGAAAGGTAGGAACCACTCATGAGTTACTGGGAACAACTCCTTGTGTCTTTGAACATGGGAATCAGCCCCCTCTACCCCATGGTCCTCTAGAGGCACAGCTTGCTCTGCTGAAGTGCTAAATGCATTAGCAGCACTACTTTCCTTTTAGGCAGATGCCTTGGAAGTAGAATTGTCATTAATCTCAAATTGCTTTGGCCAGCACTTAAGCTCAAAAGGACAATATTTAAAACATAAACTACAGACTTCCAGCTGAGCTCTTCAGCTCTTCTTTTCTGTCACATTGCACAATACAACTGCTTTATGCTGTCTGTTTGCCCTTTCTTCCTCTTTCTTAGGCTTATCTCAATGAGGCCTGTCTCAGAGTCACTCAAAGGAAGAAAGAGAAGCTGAATGCATCTGACAGCCATTTCTATCAGATAAACGAAAGTTCAAATGAGTGGAACTCTTTTGCCTTTCAAAGGCCTTCAGTCCCCTGATGTTTCCTCATGCAATGTAGCCCTTTCTGAAACCCAAGGATTGCTGTCACTTTCTTTGTGCAGTGATGTGGGACTGATCCACCTTTGATTTGCCAGCTTTGCTGAAGGATAAATGTTTCTGCTGTGGGCAAGGGGAGCATGGTGTCACTCAAAGGAAAGTATAATGTTATTGACTTCTTTTCTAACCACTCATCAGAATAAGTTTTAAGGTTATTTAGAGATATCACCCTCTGGTCCATTCTAGGCCACTTTGTTCTTTGTTCTTACAGTGCCAAATAAATGACCACACAGAAGGTTTTCTGTTTGACAGGATTGACCTCAATGATCTTTAAGATTCAGGTGAGTATATTGATTAGAGCAAGTTTGGGATAAAAATTACCCTTCAATAGAAACAATTTCTAAGCTATTCAGCCAACAAGAAAGCATACAGAACAAGGCAATGCAGTATTTTCATCAGTAATTGGCTTGGCTGTTGCAGACAGAGAAGGTCTTTGAACTGACCTTCAAGAGGTCTGTAATGTCTCACACCAAGAGATGCATCCTGGATATGTTCAAACCTCTCCCTTTGTCTGGAGGTGAAATCTTCTGTGCACGTCTAAATTGACCAGCAGGATCTTTTAGCCCTGGCTTCACTCTTATTTGTTTTTTAAGAAGGGATGGCCCAGAGTCTCTTGCTATTAAACACCATGAAAACAGAGCTCTGCCCCATTAAATATTAATTGTCCTTTGAGTCCGATGCAGCTGCAAGAACAAAAGTTATTGTTTTGTTAAATGACTCTGGCTACTAAAGTGAACAGTTATAAACTTTATTAGTGTGATTATGACCTATTAAAGTCACATTAACTTTTTAATATGGCAGAGGTTGCTGCTGTAATGTCTGATAGATTAGGCTGAAGGCTCATTCACTGCTCTCTATGCTTCACCAATAGCTCTTTACAAAACAATTTATATCTGCTCTGTAATTAGTGAACTCCATAATGGAGGCATTACCAATACTGCCAATAGGTAAGGCTATAATCCTATTTCACCAGCTTCTCTACCTGTCCTAAAAGATCCTGCATTCCTTTTGTCTTTTGATTTGCAGCTCAAGATCTGGGGTCTCAGTCTGGGTATGATGAAGGCTGCTTAGCAAGCTGATTTACTGGGTCAAGTGAGAAACCTATAAAGAGATCAAAGCTAAGGAAAGGTCCAGAATCAGAAAACTCTACACTGTATTAATACATTTGCTTCATGGCACAGGCTGAGAGAGTTGGGGCTGTTCAGCCTGGAGAAGAGAAGGCTCCGAGGAGACCTTAGAGCACCTTCCAGTGCCTGAAGGGGCTCCAGAAAAGCTGGGGAGGGGCTTTTCATCAGAGAGGGCAGTCATAGGACAAAGGGTGATGGTTTTAAACTGAAAGAGGGGAGATTTAGGTTAGACATCAGGAAGAAATTCTTCACCATGAAGGTAGGAAGGCACTGGAATAGGTTGCCCAGGAGATTGTGGGAGCCCCATCCCTGGAGATGTTCAAGGCCAGGTTGGAGGAGACTTGTGCAACCTGGTCTGGTGGGAGGTGTCTGTGCCCATGGCAGGGAGGTTGGACCCTGATGGTCTTTAAGGTACCTTTTACCCTTAACCATTCTATGATTCTATCATTCTGTGATCATTTTTTATTCAGGAACAAACCTGCACATTGTTGGTGAATAGCTTATGAGTACTAGAATAAGGCATTTTATTCTAGTTACAGTAGAGCCTTGTCTACTGTGAACAGGTACAGGAAGTCCCTTAACTGATGCAAACTACCACAAAGACACTCCCTTGCTTCCACTGACACAATCACAACATTTCATTGATGTTTTTCTTCCTAACTGGACTTCCTAAAAGAAGAATCCCCAAAGCCATCTTCTGGACAGGTATTTACCAACTCTTACTAGAAGACAACCATTTTACAAGTATTAGCATTTCTCTTAATTTTAAAAGTAAAGAATAAAATGTTTTTGGACATTTGAAAAATATGTAAACAGGACGGTTCAGAAACTGAAGTATTTATGTACCATACTTAGTTGAATCATGGCCATTAGTAGAAGTGCTCATCTATTTTTCTTCTGATATTTTTAATTATAAATTCCCAGAGTGATAAGCCAAACAGATCACATGAAAAGGTAATTTTAAATGTTCCTCCCATTAAGGACAATTTTAGAACTGCTGAAATGTAATTTTTTAAATAAAAAAAGGTTTCAGTTTTCAGTCTGTTTTTGTTTGTTTTTTGTGTTTTTTTTAACCTGAAATTTTACTTTGTTGCTGAAAAAAAAGTTAAACATTAAATAAAACTCTGTAAAATTATAAGCATCAAATTATAGGATTACCTCAATTCAAAGCTTTCATTTTTCTTGTTTTTGACAGGGTTTTATTTTATCAGAGTTTTTTTTGCCTCAATATCTGTAGGATTCTTTTATTTGTACTTTAGCCAGGCATTTTTCATAGGTCACAAAGCTATTTCCAGTCTTTTTCTTACATGTTCAAGAAGTAGAAAGTACTTCCATCTCCTTTTCACAAGCATAGATTTGACAGATTTTGTCAGGATAGACAACGTTTATTTCCTCAGAAGTAAAAAAGAAATGCTGGCCAGCTTGAAGTCTGACTTGCTCTTCAG
>NW_009951949.1:121806-134698 GCF_000747805.2 Chaetura pelagica | reverse complement strand
AGCAGGAAACAATGTTATTATTTGTAGACTTCTGCAATTTCATGAAATACCAGTCATGTTTTAAAATCTATCTGTTAATTTTTTATTTTTTTTTTTTCCCTGAAAATTGTTAACAAGGAACAGATTAATTTTTAAATAGATCAAGTTTATCAGTGCACGGTAACCTTATTCTGAGAAACTATTTTGGCTGCACAGCTGGAAAATGGATCTTTATATAAAATCTTCTGGTCAAGCCTAAAAAGATAGAAGTTTACAGCCTGCACTACCCTATTTGATTAAAATCAAAGATAAGAAAATTTTGGTTTTGTCTAAAAACTGATACGTTTTTTATGAGAGAGAACTGTATTACATAATTTAATGATCAAAATAACTTACAGTGAGTGCATTCATTATTTTGGATCTTTCCTTCTTATTTTTAAACTGATTAAGGTGGTTGAAACCAAAATAAAATCTCTGATTTATGGTCCCTGTCAGATTTAGCCACAGCATCTGAGGAGGTCACCTTCCAAAGTGTCTGCCAAGCCATTCCAACTGTGCTTGCCACCCCAGAACAGTGAATTTGTAGATACCAGGTGTAGGGATTAAAATTTGCAAACTGGGAAAGAACAGAAATGTTCTGACTTTTGTTTGCATTATTTTCTGGTGGAAAGGACAACCACAAGTGCAAGAGATTTAATTTTGTTTCATTTTATTCTTCTTCATCTCTCTCTTCTTCATTTTATTCCTCCCCTTCTTCTTAAACGAAATCTCAGGACCCATTAAAAAACAGCTTTATCTCTGTAGAACAATGCAAAATGTTTATTCTGCCAGATTGCACTGCTGTTCAGCTGTGTTAGGTGCTGTAAGATTTCATTAACCTGCATCAGATCCTGCTGCAGAATCACAGAAATACATTAAATATATCAAAAAGAACCGATTAGTATTCAAACTTATGCATAATTTCTCTTATTGATCTTTCTTGGTTTTAATATTATAGGATTAGAAACCAACTCTTTTCTGATTCAGCTGAATGGGTTTGGGGATTACCAGGCAGTCAGATAAGAAGTTTGTAGGGTAAAGGACCAGATCTACTTCTGCATATATATTGGAATCAGGAAGGTAGTTAACAGAGCTCTTGGCCTGTTTCAGGATGCCCAGTAGGATTTTAACCTGAATAACAATTTTGAATAAATTTAGAAACAAGGAGAGGGAGAAAATAAATATAAATGCTAACATATGTAGCCAGGTTAATAAAAGTCATAAGAGTAACTATTTTAAAATTATGAATGAAAGAAATCTGGAGTAATACTAATCTGAGGTAAAAGCATTTTTAAATGAAAAAACTGGGTGGAAGACTTGAAGACTTGTGCCATCTCAATGCCTAGAAGATGTCACTTTACTGGACCTGAGGGTGTTCACCTGGATTCTGCCATGCTCCATCTGAATTGCCTGACCCAGCAGAAAGCCATTAAAGTGCCCTCTGCTGCTTTCTAAACCATGCATCAAAGAGTACAACAGGCCAATAAGTACATAAATCCTTTTGCACAGAAACTTTCACTACGACAAGGACGTATCATGTTTCCATAAAGAGGAGTGCTAAAGAAAAAAAAAATAATAAAAAATTGCAGAATTATACTGCTGAGAGCAATAGAAATTCCTAGTAAGAGAACAAAAAAAAACCCCTTTTTACTTAGCATATCTTGAAGAGTACTATTAGGTAACTGGTGAACAGAAATAGAAGACAAGTATGCTGTAACCAGGTTAAATGCTCCATCAATTGAGGCAGCAGCAACATTCTTTTATGCAAAATCTGGATGTATATTCTGAGTTTGAATTTCAACCTTTGTTAGGTGTGCAGGGCTTAGTTTTCCTTTTTTTTTTTTTTTTTTTCTTTTTTTTTTTTTTTTTTTCTTTTTTTTTTTTTTTTTTTCTTTTTTTTTTTTTTTTTTTCTTTTTTTTTTTTTTTTTTTCTTTTTTTTTTTTTTTTTTTCTTTTTTTTTTTTTTTTTTTCTTTTTTTTTTTTTTTTTTTCTTTTTTTTTTTTTTTTTTTCTTTTTTTTTTTTTTTTTTTCTTTTTTTTTTTTTTTTTTTCTTTTTTTTTTTTTTTTTTTCTTTTTTTTTTTTTTTTTTTCTTTTTTTTTTTTTTTTTTTCTTTTTTTTTTTTTTTTTTTCCTATCTTATATTGAAGATGATGTAGTTTGCATCTGTTAAGATTCAGACCTCAGTAAAAGGATTTGTTCTAATCAATGATTTTTTTCACAATTATCATAACTGTTATTGATTATGTTTGGCAATTATATTAATAAATAGTCCTCATGTCCTCTTAAATAGACTAAATTTATCTCTTTTTTTGTTTTGTTTTCTTGTGTTGGTGAACACTATTAGTTTGTTGTTTGTTTTTCCTTTTGAATTCCTACATCTCTGTTTCTCCAAACTTCATTTCTATTTGTTGCCTTGAAGAGGAGGTTGGTATTTCCCATTCCTAAAGCATATCTCTGACTGGGTTAGGGACAAATCCCTGGCAGGGAGCAGATTGCATAATATACATGGCCATTTTGTCTGGGCTGTTGCTGAATAGAGCTTGAGAAAGCAAGGAGATCAAGATAGGAAAGAGCAGATATTTAGTACAGACATGCTGAAATTACTCTGGGAGAGGACAGCCTAATGCAATAGCATGGGCCTTCCTGGTAGCACATTTGAGGGTTGTTAAACTAATCTTTCTCTCATTAGTTCATTCTCTGTGGTTTGACACAACTTAAGGCCTCATGAGTTAAACCGGCTAAAGCAATGGTGGAGTCCTACCACGTGCAGTTATTTCCCTCTGCATGGAGTAATTAGAAAACAGTACTAAGCATCCCATGAGTATCCCCTGACGAGCCTCACTGCTGAGTGTGATATGAACAGCAGCAAAGAGCAGTGGGAAATGGTGCTTGGAAGTGTTCATAAACTTGATCGTGCCTTGCAGCCAGTTTAACCTATAACTGCAGTGCACTAAGTGCTGCCAGCTTCTGATTTCCCTGAAGAAACAAGACACAGCATAAATCTGGATAAAAAAAGAAAGCTTAAACAAAATACTAAGCCTCATCCTACTTGTGGTAGTAACAATAAGGCAAAGGGAATTTAGAGTGTAACCTATTCAATTTTGTACACGTTAGTAAAATTAAGGCTTAGATCCAAGCCTTGTAACCTGAGAGATATGTAAAACTGAACTTGATGGACAGTTAGTGGAGGATAGGGCAGCATGGGATTAGTGGGCAATGGAAGAAAAGGAACACTAGAGGTTAATTACACTACCTGCCTTTAGACTTCTAGACAGAGTCCTAAGTAAAAAAAAATGTCTCAGGAGTGATTTAGAGCTTACTTTTCTACACTGGCTGCATTTAAAGCTTAGCATCCAAACTTAGATACAAAACCTAGTAATTTAAATAGCCATAAAGCTTTTTCTTCTATCATATGTTTGTCTAAGGTTCAATTACCCTTCAATTTTTCCTCAGCTGATGGACTCTATGACTAAAAGGTATTTGCATTTCTGCAATGTATATTTCTTGGAGGTACTATATATGCATAGATCAAAACTATATTTTGCATCCCTGTGCATAAATTCAGATGTTTAAGTTGAATAGCACTCTCACCACAAAACACTAAAGTGTCATCAGTATGGAGATAATGTGTATTGCAATATAATTTTAAGAAAAAATTTACTCACCTGTCATTTTTAAAAAACCTAACATCACTTTGGTTAAAGAAGATGTTAAATTATAAGTAATAGCTTGTGACTGTGATTTGTACAGTGAAAAAGTGTTACAAAATCTCACAAGTTCTTTGTAAGCACCAAGGAAAAAACAAGGAGCAACACCTAGTTGAGATTTGTCATGAAGAAAGCACGTCGAGGCAACTTTTTCAAAAGAAAATAGTTCTAGAAAATAGTTTGTAGATTCAGCAGAAGCTGAAAATGTTGCATCCTGACTTTGGTTATTTTCCCAAACAAACCCAAGAAATCTAGGCTGAACAAAATTACCACAGGGTAGGTGCAAAGACACAGAATCACAGAATAACAGAATATCAGGGTTTGGAAGGGACCTCTGAAGATCATTCAGTCCAACCCCCCTGCTAGAGCAGGACCAAAAAAAAAAAAACCTAGGGCAGATCACTCAGAAAGGCATCCAGACAGGTTTTGAAAGTCTCCAGAGAAGGAGACTCCACAACCTCCTAGGGAGCTTGTTCCAGTGCTCTGTAACCCTTACAGTAAACAAGTTCTTCCTCATGTTGAGGTAGAACTTATTGTTCTTGAGTTTGAATCCATTGTCCCTCGTCCTATCACAGGGCACAAGTGAAAAGAGCTTGTCCCTGCCTTCTTAACATCCAGCCCTCATGTATTTATAGACATTAATTAGATCCCCCCTCAGTCTTCTCCTCTCTAGATTGATAAGGCCCAGGTCTCTTAGCCCTTCCTAGACAATTAGACAAGACAATTAGAAAACTTTACTCATGGATTATTCCTCAGTGGTTCATGGTCAAAACAGAGGGAAGTGCTAGGCAGGATCCAGCAGGCAGCTGCCTTTGTTTTGGAGCTATTCAATACTTTTGTTAATGACCCAGATGATGGAAGGGAAAGTGCACTTCTTAAGTCTGCAGGTGACAACAAGATACAAGAAGCCAAAGAACCAGACTGGAATTTAAAATTATGCTGAAGCACAGGAGATATGGCTGGAAAAACTAAGGGTGGAATTCATTAGGGACTCATGCAAAGTATAACACTTCACAAGCATAATCAGCTGTAAAAATTCAGTATAGGGACCAGCTGCTTGAGCAGCCATTCTACAGGAAAGTATTTAGAAGTTACTGTGGGTCACAAATGAACACTGCCATCCTCCTCCAACCCCCTCCCTCCATCATGGTTGTAAAACCAGTAGTATAACCTTCAAAACCATATGGTGTTATCCTTCCAGTTTATTCAGCACTGGGGAGGCCTTTTTTAGAACAACATATCCAAGAGAGCTATGGACAAAAGCCAGAGGACAGGAGTGAGAGGGATCAAATATCCATAAAGCATGGTATTTTAAGAAAGGTTTTAAAAAAAATTATACCATTCAGCCAACAGAGGAAAAGACTGGAAGAATACCTGTTAACAGTCTTCAAGTAGATAAAGGTGCTGCTGAAAACAGGAAAAAATAAACATGAAGGATAGAATGCAAAACAACAATATAAATTTTATAAAAATTGAGGTTAGATTTCAGGACAAAACTTCTAGAAGCAGTGGAATGAGTTTTACAGAGTCATAGAAAAAATGGTTTAAAAGGATTTCTGCAGGTCAGTTAGTCTCATCTTCTGCTCAGTGATGCTACCACTAACTTTCCTGGAGGAGGTGTGAAGTCTTTATAACATAAGGAGTTTTAAAGGAGAAATAAACCACAAATAAGTACTTATTCAAAGAACAGACATCTCAACTGTGTAATAAACTGGAAGGTTAGCAGTGAAACATATGAGATCAGCCTGCAGTTCTGGGCAGAATTAGTGCTGTAATGAACTCTCTTATGAAGGGGAACATTCAAACAGTTAATCATTCATGCAAAGGTTAGGGGTCTCCATGGCCATGAGGTCCTTGAAAAACACCAGTGATTAACTCTATACACTGAGGTAAAAATGAGTGTACTTGGGAATTACTGGTTCAAAGGTCCTAAGAAAGGCCATAGGTTTAACTGGACTGGAAAATGTAATTCCAGGAAGATTTATGACTATTATATGTGATACAAAAAGATGAGCTGTTTAGATGTAAAATCAGTAGCAACTTCCATGAGCAGAGGCAATGGAAATATCCCACTTCTCCCAGGATTTATCTGAAAGGGTTCTCTATGCTTCCTGAATGAGAATAGTTGAGGTTGGAAGGTGTCTAAACCCCTGCTCAAAGTAGAGTCAGCTACAACAGGTTGATCAGGGACACAGTCCGTCAGGTTTTTGATACTCCAAGGACAGGGATTCCATAAGTTCTCTGGGCAACCTGTGCCAGGGTTTGACCATTGGCAGAGAACCTGTATCATCCTTTAGGATCTCATTCAAGGTCTCTAACATATCAGTACAGTTGTTGCACTGGATGGCAGGGACCATGCCCTGTTGGATACCACCATCATTGCTGTGTGTACAGAGAGTGTTGAAAAGGTGTCTGACACACCTCAACCAAGAATCAGCTGTGGAAAAGAAGTTCAAAGCACCCTCAGATAAGGAATAGTTGACAGAGATCATCAGAAGTTACTAAAGCATACTGGAAACCCGTAAGCTATCCTTTCCCAACCTCAGCTGACACCCTGGACTTCAAGGAGCTCCCAGGAGTCCTCTGACCACTCCAGAAGTTCTCATGAGATCTCATAGCAAACCTCAGAAATTGCTGTGCAAACTGTTATGTCTCCCAGCTGCCCTTGTTAGCTGCTTGGAAAGGGAAGTGTTAAATTTTACAGTGAATATTAATTGTGAAACCTTACTTTTAAAGGAGCTTTCTTTAGGTTTTAAGTCACCTTTACACTGCATTTCTTTAGTTTTGTAGTTGCTGGTGGCTTTTTATTTGGAAGTCTTGATAAGTTTTCAGAAGACTGGGGAATCTGCTTACCACTTTGACACACAGGTGTGTGGTAAGACCAGCCATGGTTTTGTGGCTTGAATAAAGTCCAGAACCAGCTCTTCAATTACTGGGGAAAAAAAAAAAAAAAAAAAAAAAAAAAAAAAAAAGGGGGATCACACTTGGGACATTTTGCATCAGAGTCCAAAAGAAGTGAATATTCTGTGTTTTATCCTGTAACAGTTTTTACATGCAATAGTATTGTTGGAGGAGTAAATTAGGTCTCCAGGGGGTCCTAATCACTAGGCTACAGACTTACACTCCCACTTGTGCTCTGCTGGGTTTCATGAATCTCAAATTATTTTGCTATCTAGTAGATTACTTTCCTCAGGAGGGAGTAAAGAATGACAAATTCCCTCATGTTTCTACTCTGTTCTACATCTACACAGTTAAAGTAGCTTACTTGGAAAATGAGAGAAGTGGGACCGAATCTCTACAGGTAGAGGTGAATATCAACCTGCAATCTCCCACCTCATGGGACAGTCATTATGGAGGAAAATCTCAAGGCAGAGAGAAGAAATTGATGATGTCACAAACTTTTGCCTTGTGTGAGGCTTTCTGTGGGAATGTTTAATGGACCAGGCTCCTTCAGGAAGGATCCTGATGAAGAAGAATGAGCTCAGTATCAAATATCACAGCCCTGCCAGGACACAAATACACTGTGGTGTTCAAGAGGAGCTTAAAGTAGCCAGAGAAATTTGTGATAAATGAGTAAATGAAGTTACTGTGGCATTTAGATGTCTCTGGATCTATAGTAAAAGCTCTTGAGGTACAGTTCAACTTCACGTGGTGTGAAAAATCACCTTCTCTTGTTTGCTTTGAATTTGGCAATTGATACATTTGGTAATGTGTATGTTTTGTGCTGCAAAGAGAGAGAGAATAACCATTCCTAATCCATCTTCCCCAGACCACCTGTGTCTTTGCAGATCTATGATACTCCCACAGTACCTATCTACTGGTCACCAGAGCCAGACACAGGTTTGTGTGTGAGCACTACAGGTTTTACACACAGACGCTCAGATCCATTTAACTGACATCTTATTAACTGGCAAGACTAAACTAGTGCTATAATGACCGTGCCCTTTCTCTGTAGTCAATGCAGTGAACAAGGCTTTACAGAAGTCAATTTAGACCTTCTATGGTCTGGCTGCATTTCTGAGATGTCATCATCCTCCTTCCTCTGATGATGGAAAGAATCTTGTCCAGAGAAGGACAGAAATTTGGCCTTGTGTGTCCTGGATGTAAGTGGTGGGTTTCAGCATTCGGTACCTACCACTCTCTCAATTATGGAGCATTCAAAGGCTCAGAAACTGTTAAAGATGAAGTCTTTGGTTTTTTATTCAGTATTGGGAGTCATTGTCTCTAAACTCAAATGGACTTGAAACTCTATCAGATTAATTTGAACAGGTAACTAATTTGTTTGTTACTCCAACACAATATCCTGCTACTTTTTCATATGTAGTTTGACTGTGTTCAAAAGAAAGCAAACTGTTTGTTTTGTCCATTTCTTCATGTCTAGAAACTTTAACTTCTTTTTATGTCATAACTCAAAGGGCTCTTTGCAACCTCTCCTCCAATTAACAAAGTTTATTCTAATAAGCAATTCCTTTTTTTTTTTTTTTTTTTTTGTTTAATACAATGGATTATTTTGCAGTTATTGGCAGTTGTAAAAATGAAAAAAATAACAACAAAACAAAAAGAAACCAAATCAAATCAAACCCCAAAACATTTTAACTGGTAGAATTACACATTCTCATGATTGCTTTTAAGTAAGAACAATATCTACAGTCCAGGAAACCAAACCAGCACCCAAGTCAGAGCAATCCCAAGCACAAATACAGGCTAGGTGGAGAATGGATCAAAAAGAGCCCAGAGGAGAAGGACTTGGGTTGATGACGGACAAGAAGCTCAACATGAGCCATCAATGTGTGCTTGCCACCCAGAAAAACATTGTGTCCTGGGCTGCATCCAAAGAAGTGTGGCCAGCAGGCCAAGGGAGGAGATTCTACCCCTTTACTCAGCTCTTATGAGACTCCACCTGGAGTATTGTGTTCAGTTTGGTAGCCCCCAGAAAAAGAAGGACATGGAGCTCCTGAGGAAAGTCCAGAGGAGGACTACGAAGATGATCCGAGGTCTGCAGCACCTCTCGTACAAGAACAGGCTGAGAGAGTTGAAAATATTCAGCCTGGAGAAGAGAAGGCTCCAAGAAGACCTTGTAGAGTCCTTCCACTACCTGATAGGGCTACAGGAAAGCTGGGGAGGGGCTTTTTACAAGGGTTGTAGCGAGAAGATGAGAGTTAATGGATTTAAACTGGAAGAGGGTTAGACATTAGAATGAAATTCTTTAGTGTGAGAGTGGTGAGACACTGGATCAAGTTGTCCAGGGATGTTTTGGAAGCCCCATCCCTGGAAGTGTTCAAGGGCAGGTTGGATGGGGCTCTGAGCAACCTGGTCTAGAGGAAGGTGTCCCTGCCCATGCAGGGGGGTTAGAATTGGATGATCTTTAAGGTTGCTTCCAACTCAAAACATTCTATGATCCTATGATCCTTCCAGCAGAAAGACTGTCCCTTCTTGCATCCCTCATATTTCCAAGGTACACACACCTTGGGGACTGTAAGCTAAACATCAATCCATAAATGTGATAGTACAGGGGACTCTAGCTAAATAAATAACATTAACATTGAATATTGGCATGACAAACAGGTGACCTTGCTACTTTAAGACCCAACCTGACAAACCTTCACCATGACAGGCTTTTTTACAAGATGTTAGTTCTACTCCATTCCTATCTTCTAATGAACACATCATCTTAGAATTTCTAAGGATTATTGAGAGAAGAAAAGCAGGCACTTTCTGTAGAAGGGCAAATGGATTTTTGTTGAAGGATCAGAGAGCAACCAGCAAGTAAGGCTGTGCACTGCTTTGAGGAACTGAGCCCCAGTGCAAAGCAAACACACAGAATAAATGGTATCACAAACTGAAAGTCAGTAGTTTGAACTGGCAACACTAAGGTAATCCAAGTTAAAATTTCCACAGCAGCAATAATTATGCCACGTTGCCCCTTGAGACAACACAAAAATTTAAGTAGTTTTGACAAACTTAAATCACTCAGCCCATATCGTGTCTATTACGTCACAATATTTTTTCAGTATTCTTGTGGTTTTAAAAATAATAATAGTATGCAATTAAAACTTTTTAATTTTCTTATATGGATGAATTTAATCAAAGAATCCTAATGTTAAATTAGCATTAAAAATTAACTCTTTGACAAGGGAGGAGTCTCTTGTTGTTCTGTGCACACATAGCAGCTACAGTAGTGGGGATGTAGTCTGAAATCCAGACTCTAAACCACTAACAGTGCATATAAAGTACAAGCTAAATGCCAACTCATTCCTTCATGATTTGCCAGTTGAACTATTACTCAATACAAGAACAGGCTGAGAGAGTTGAAAATATTCAGCCTGGAGAAGAGAAGGCTCCAAGAAGACCTTGTAGAGTCCTTCCACTACCTGATAGGGCTACAGGAAAGCTGGGGAGGGGCTTTTTACAAGGGTTGTAGCGAGAAGATGAGAGTTAATGGATTTAAACTGGAAGAGGGTTAGACATTAGAATGAAATTCTTTAGTGTGAGAGTGGTGAGACACTGGATCAAGTTGTCCAGGGATGTTTTGGAAGCCCCATCCCTGGAAGTGTTCAAGGGCAGGTTGGATGGGGCTCTGAGCAACCTGGTCTAGAGGAAGGTGTCCCTGCCCATGCAGGGGGGTTAGAATTGGATGATCTTTAAGGTTGCTTCCAACTCAAAACATTCTATGATCCTATGATCCTTCCAGCAGAAAGACTGTCCCTTCTTGCATCCCTCATATTTCCAAGGTACACACACCTTGGGGACTGTAAGCTAAACATCAATCCATAAATGTGATAGTACAGGGGACTCTAGCTAAATAAATAACATTAACATTGAATATTGGCATGACAAACAGGTGACCTTGCTACTTTAAGACCCAACCTGACAAACCTTCACCATGACAGGCTTTTTTACAAGATGTTAGTTCTACTCCATTCCTATCTTCTAATGAACACATCATCTTAGAATTTCTAAGGATTATTGAGAGAAGAAAAGCAGGCACTTTCTGTAGAAGGGCAAATGGATTTTTGTTGAAGGATCAGAGAGCAACCAGCAAGTAAGGCTGTGCACTGCTTTGAGGAACTGAGCCCCAGTGCAAAGCAAACACACAGAATAAATGGTATCACAAACTGAAAGTCAGTAGTTTGAACTGGCAACACTAAGGTAATCCAAGTTAAAATTTCCACAGCAGCAATAATTATGCCACGTTGCCCCTTGAGACAACACAAAAATTTAAGTAGTTTTGACAAACTTAAATCACTCAGCCCATATCGTGTCTATTACGTCACAATATTTTTTCAGTATTCTTGTGGTTTTAAAAATAATAATAGTATGCAATTAAAACTTTTTAATTTTCTTATATGGATGAATTTAATCAAAGAATCCTAATGTTAAATTAGCATTAAAAATTAACTCTTTGACAAGGGAGGAGTCTCTTGTTGTTCTGTGCACACATAGCAGCTACAGTAGTGGGGATGTAGTCTGAAATCCAGACTCTAAACCACTAACAGTGCATATAAAGTACAAGCTAAATGCCAACTCATTCCTTCATGATTTGCCAGTTGAACTATTACTCAAACACATGCTCATCAAGTTCCATGTAGTGGACATTCACTGACTACTCTGATGTTGAATTCTTATACATTCAAAAGCAAATATTTTTTAAAGAACTTAGAGCCTAACATGCAATTTGTCAGTGAATAAAGATAACCTGGTGCCACTGATTCCTTTAGATGTGAGTCTACAGCTGAAAATGAAATCTAGACAAAAACTACATTACTGGGGTTTTAGAAGTATTGCATTACAGCCTCAGCTGGTATAAAATGGTCTGCACTGTGGAGCTAGAGTGATTTACACCTGCAGAAAATCTGGCTTTAAAGATTCGTTTATGAAGATAAAAAACAAGTAAGAACAAAAAATCACTTTTCCATCTGTTTTTCTTTTTTCTTTTTCTTTTTTTTCCCCCCTTTACTTATATTTTATTGTCTGTCAAAAGCCAAGGACGAGAAGTGAGAGCAAAAATACTGTGACTGAAGCAAAGCCTGGGACAGCAAACAATTACTGGAAAACAGCATAAGCAAATTAAAATGGAAAGGAAATGCCACAGCCTTCTACTGTGCTGCATTCTTTGGAGAATCAGCTTGTGATGGATTAGCACAAATGTGCCTTGATCCATCATCATGTTCTCCAGTTCAGCAAGCACAAACTGATACTTTGGAATGGAGGTAGCGTGAAGTAAATGCTGTAATTTGTGACTGTGTGACAGCAAATGAAACTCGGCAAGTGGGCCAAGCGATCTGAAGCAAAACAATAATAGCTTGGTGAGCATATTAGGCAACCCCAGAGGACAGGAGATGAAAGATTCAAGCAATAAGGAGAATGTATGTATTTTAGATGTTAGGCAACCCTATTCTCAAGGCATTACAAGCAACAAGAACATCTGAAAAGTGCATCTGGGTTGGGCAGAAACATATTCACCTCTGGTAAACACATTTCCCAATAACACCTTGGTGAGAAGAGGAAATGAAAGGAAAAGAAGCAAATTCTTTTTTTACAAAAAGAGAGGAGAGAAAAAAAAGAAAGTGAAAATAATAGAAAGGATTATCACCCTGGCTTGCAGATTCTTTTCAAATAACATCTGGCTAGAGGTAAATTGTATTATGAGACCTTTGTCTAGTTTTTATGATTTATAGGTTCAGTTTCATCAGATCTAGGATATGGTGTTTATTGGGCACTATGCACTCTGAGAATTTATGTTGCATAGCTAAGCAGCATGTCTGTATATCTTTTCTCAGTAATCTCTGATAATACCCAAATGGGCTTTTTATTTTAAACATCTGGACAGCCGTATGGTTTGTGAGAATTAAGGTGCTAAGTGAAGAAAACAGCACAACCATAAAACCCTTCAAATAAACAAAGCTTTCTTTGGAACATTAACTTCTTTACAGAGAAATCTTCCCTGTTCCTAAAAATGCACTTAGTACTTTATGTCTTAATCTCAAGGTAACACTTTTCTCTTACAAATAATCTCAAGGCCTTTAATGGTACCATTACTGTAGAAAACTATGAGATATTTGCATAAAAAGTACATCACCAAAAGAGATATAGAAAAAAAAGCTCTATTTTTTTTCTACTAGCTTTTGTCTTTGTTTCATGCCAAAAGCAGGAAAATACTGTTCAG
>NW_009951949.1:84559-121227 GCF_000747805.2 Chaetura pelagica | reverse complement strand
AGGATGTTCCCTTCTCAGTAATAACACTGTCAGCATTGTCATAAAAATAGCTAAAGGTGTAATTTAGGGAATTTTGTCTGCATACTAATAATTGGGTTTCTATTTGTTGACATTGAAACCAAAAGAGAGGGAGAGATAATGCAATTTATTCAGTTATTTGGTGGAGTCTGCCTTTCTGTGTGTGCATGCCTGTGTCACTGTGTGTCTGAAAGTGTACAGCTCAAAATCATGTTTAAAACCATTCTCCCATATGTAAGTAATAAAAAGATGCAGAGAGTCAGAACTCACAAGCCACATAAAGAAAAAAAACAACTTGATTTTAATTTTCTTCCACATATTTTAAAGAGTTGTCAATATACTTCATATTCATGTTTTATAAATACAAAAATATTTTAATATTTCTATACACATGAGACCACCTCCTTCAGTAGTATGGAAAACCAAAATAAATAGAAGTGGATATTCTGGTAGACTGCTTTTTTTTTTTTGCAATGCACTTTTCATAATAAATTACTCTTTTTCTATTATAAAATAATGATGATTGATTTTATTGAGGAATTAATAAGAAGGACTCCCAACATAAGAAGAACATAGAGCTCATGAAGAAAGTCCAGAGAAGAGCCACGAATATGATCCAAGGGCTGGAGCACCTCTTCTATGGGGACAGGCTGAGAGAGTTGAGGCTGTTCAGCCTGGAAAAGAAAATGTTCCAGGGAGACCTTAGAGCACCTGCCAGTGCCTGAAGGGGCTCCAGAAAAGCTGGGAGGGACTTTTAACAATGGCTTGTAGTGAGACCACAAGGGGTAATGGATCAAAACTAGAAGAGGGGAGATTTAGGTTAGACATTAGGAGGAAATTCCTTCCTGTGAGGGTGGTGAGACACTGGATCAGGTTGCCCAGGGTAGCTGTGGAAACTCCATCCCTGAAAGTGCTCAAGGGCAGGTTGGATGGGGCTTGGAGGAACCTGGTCTAGTGGAAGGTGTCCCTGAAAAGGGGTTAGATCTAGGTGATCTTTAAGGTCCCTTCCAGCTCAAACTGTTCCATGACTCTATGAATCTATGAATTACATTGGTAAATGAAGCTTGAGTATCACAACCTGTGTTTCTGTATTGATTCATTCTCATGCAGTTAAGTGTTAAATGTAGTGGAACAAGAAGGATATAAGTAAAGTTTGTTTGGATAACCATGACTTTCAAGACTAGACTCTGGATGGGAAAATTTAGCTAGGTCATACTTGACCTATATTGCATC
Organism: Chaetura pelagica; assembly: GCF_000747805.2. Taxonomy (NCBI): domain Eukaryota; kingdom Metazoa; phylum Chordata; class Aves; order Apodiformes; family Apodidae; genus Chaetura; species Chaetura pelagica. The sequence continues at coordinate 119,976 of NW_009951949.1, read as the reverse complement.
ATATGTTGTAAGAGGGCTTCCTCTGCATTTCTTTAGAGGCAATTTGAAAATTCTTATGCAGATGTAGAAATTTTCTCTGATTATTTGTCCATGACATTCTCAGCACTTACTGTTTGGTTGTACCTGTACCTATGGTGAAAAATTATGTTAGATATACATAAGAGATTTATGCAACGGTCATCATTTCCAGTTCTCTACCTCAGTTGCATTTTTGAGGATCCTAAAGTAGGTTCTTTAGTTTTTGGTTCGATTTTATTTTGTTTTTAACAAAATTTGGAAATTTTAAGGCATAATTTTGCTGGTGGATAAACTGCATGGTCTTGGCAAGATTGACCTAGTGTGATTCTGAAAAACAATCATTTTCACAGAATTTGGTCAATATTGAACTCTTATAGCTTAGAAATGGAAGAAAATGTTGGGTGGCAAAATCTAGTTTCCCTGTGTACCATTGAACTTCCTTGCACATATGGAATTTGCTGGATAGTGAACTTTTGTGGAAAAGTCAGTGACAGTCCAGTGAAGGGACATCAAGATGACTAGGATCTACAACAGAGAACATATAAAGTCAAGTTGAAGGAAATGGAATTATTCAGCCTAGAGAAGAGAAGGGTAAAGGTGGCTGTAAGAGCTCCCACCATTACGTGAAAGATTTTAAGAGGACAGATCCATGTTCTTCTTAGAGGTATTAGGCAGAATTAGAAGTAGAGGTCACAAACTTCAAGAAAGAAAATTTTGATTGGAAATGGTGAAAACATTTGCCTCCCCAGAAGAATGCTGAAGTATGGGAAAGAATTGCCTTGAGATGCTGTGGGATCTCCATCTTTGGAGATTTTTGGAACCAGGCTGGACAAATTGTCTGCAACAGACAGTCTGTGACTCAATTTGAGCCCTGCTGGTAATGAAGTAAATGTGAAGTAACATTAACAAGCTGCCCAAACCAAATGCTTAAGGCAGACTCTTCTATTCTCAAGCTCACAGTGTGTTTGCTTCTACAAATGCAAGAGGAGTTTTTGTCCAGAGATTAAAAACTGTTCTAATGTACAGGGATAAACAGACAATACGTTTCTTAGTGTTTGAGGTTTTGAGGCTGTCTTATTCCAAGTATCTATTAATTTAAATGGAGGAAAAGTAACTGTCTGGATTGCTGATCTTTATTTCATAGAATGGTAGGGATGGAAGGGAACTCTGGAGATCATCTGGTCCAATATATATAAAATACACTTTTTATGAGAAAAAGATGGAGGCTCTTCAAACTTTGATTTTACTCAGCTTCTTACAGCATTCCAAATCTCCAGTATGAAGACAGTCCATCCATTTGTGAAAAGCTGATGCTGTAAGGGCTATTTGTTAAGTGTTGCCAAGAAAGGCAAGAGACTACACATCTATGTACACATTTTCAGGCCTGACCTTTAAATTCTGAGTACCACTTTTTGTGTTTTCCCCAGGGAAGTGTTTAAGGCCATAACAAGCAAAAGAAATCTGGATGCATTTTCCTGTATTTTCTGCCAAACATTAAAGGTGTGTGCTGCCCTCCATATGTGTTTGTAAGAAATGGGTTGCCTGAGCTCTGTGCCTCTTTCACTTCAAAGAGCTTCACAATAAACTAAATTGATTGACTTTGCTGAGGTTTACATCATTGGCTAATCCACAGCATGGGGGAAAGCACCGGATTTCTTCTCCAGAAGGCTAAGTGGAAAATAAAGGGGGCTGTACAGTCTGAACTGCAAAAGTCCTTTTAATACCAGATGAATGAATTGGCACAGGTGTAGACACACTCTGAAGAGCTTTGGAGGCAAAAGCAAATTATTAATGTGCATTGGACTGAGAAAGGGGCAGCCAAGGGGAAGGAGCACAGTTGTTAGACCTGGTCAGAACAAGGGGCACTAATTTTCAGCATTGGTTTTCAACACTGAATCAGGCGTCCCTGCCCAGGTGTTGTCACAGGGCTGCAGGGCCTCTGTGAGGAAAGGGGAAGGTGGGAAACAGGTTTCCCCAAGGGCCCAAGGCTTCAGAGGCAGAGGAGGAGGAAGTCAAGGAGGGAGCAGCAGCAGAGGGAGCCCGAGGGAGGGCACAGGAGGAGGAGGCAGAAGGTGCTGCAGGCCCAGTCTGTAGATACCACTAAGCCATATTGCCAAGCCTAGAAGAACAGCATCTCCTTGTCTCAAAACTACCTTCCATGAGTGCAGGGAATGGGATTTTAACCCCCCTCTTCTACTCTCAACAGCTCCTGTGAGTAATCTTGACCTGCAGGTTTCTGGTGAGCCACCACTATGGCCTTATCATTGTGCTGGAAGAAACTGGGAGTGTTTCTGAGACTTCTAGCAGAAGGTTAGACTTCTTTTAACATGACTCTGCTGCTGACTACTTAGTGGCTGTTGCCTGAAAAGTCTGTCAGACCTTTATTATTTCAGAGGGGAAACATGACTCCAAACCCCAGCTTTCACACCCAGAAAATACGCATATACTGTTAATGAGGATGACCAGCATCGACCTTGTCAGAATTTCTCTGCTTTTCTTTTCTTCTACTTTCTGTTGCACATGAAAGATGCCAACAAAATAGGAAGCAGTGGTGAAAATATGTTTGGGTTGGGGGGAGGGTAGTCTTTGTTTGGGTTTTTTTTGTTTCTTTTTCTCCTGAGGGGGTGTTTTGGTAGAGTTTCACTATGGAAGTTGTAATGTTTGTTGAAGTCTAGCATAGAGCTGCCTCTATTTATCAAAGTAGTGTCTTCCAGGGCACAAATCTAGTATGACAGGAACGACGCGCCCTTTCCCTTTTTCTGCCTTGGATTTCATTTTACCACAACATGATCCTTTAACACGGTAACAGCAATGTTATACCAAGAACTTCAGATCTCAGAAACAAAAAAAAAATGTTGTTGACTAAGAACTGGAGAGAAAAAAAACAGTGCAGGGTTATCTCTGCTCCACCTCAAGTGTCTTCACAGCAGGTGAGACAGCTACAAACTTACTGGCATTTTTGTGAAAGAGGAAAGAAAGGAGAGAAGTAGAATTATCCTTCTGTTTTTCTCTTCTATAGGTCTTGCATCCTAATAAATTAGCTGTGCTTCTTATTTTGAATGGCTCCAGCTCTGACTGTGATTTATCCTTAGCATGTTCACAGCTTCATGGAGTTTTTCAATAATTAGAGAGACATGTTGTAGCTTTTCACTTTTTTTTTTTTTTTTTGTGGGTCTTTTGGGTCACACATACTCTGGAGATTCCCGTCTGTATCTGAAAAATATTTTCTGACTGCTTTTTAGTGTTTTTAGAGCAACACTGATTTTTATAAGAGACATTATGAAACATTATGAAATTGCTATCATTACTGTAGATGGAGTCACCATTCACAGGAGGAAATGGGCACATGCAGATGCAAAATTTAAGGAGTGAAGGAGTTTATAAAACTTAAAATCTTCCTTGACCTGTGAAGTTATTTTTCACTTAATCACAAAACCACAGAATGGCCAAGGTTGGATGAAACATCTGGAGGTCACCTGGTTCAACCCTTCTGCTCAAGCAAGGCCATCTAGAGCCAGATGCCCAGGACTGTTTTCAGATTACTTTGGAATATGTCCAAGGAAGTCAATCTCTGAGCACAGAGGAAGTGTCAACATTTAAATTCTTAGGGTTTAAAAATGTTCTCCATGAGTACTCCCACATTAATGTGTTTGGTTGGGCTTTTTAACTGTAATTTTTAATTATTCAAAAGTTACTATATTGAAGCCTAGATATTACATGTGTAAGGTTTACAATACTTTGGCTGTATAAAAAACTCATACCCATTCCAAGATGCTGTAGAAACTGAGTTAGTCCCTTTGGACAGTGGTTAGAGAAGGAAAAAGCCCTATTTATCCCAGGTTATTTTGAGGCACTCTGTAGGAAACGTGTTGCAGGATCTGTTCTGCTGTCCTGGTCCCAGAGTTCCCTCTCCAGCTCCCGTGCTGGTGCTGCCTGTTGTCTGTCACTCTCCATCCCAGAGGTGGATGCATTAAATGGATGAGTGAAGTTATTCTTTCATAGGAAGAATTGAAAATTGCCACGGGAATCCTGAAAAGACAAATTATATATCTATATAGGGACAATATTTTGGCTTGAGGTACTTAAAGAAAAAACAACATCATTGTTTTCAGGGAACATTTTCTTTCAGCTCCTTCACATGACACCAAACATCACGCTTTGTCTGTCCTGCTGCAGTACAGTGAGTGACATTGTTAATACAAAGTGACTGGACTAAAGCAAACAAATGGGATGCAGCCAGCATTGTTGTGTTGATGGCTCCAAAGTTGCTCCTGGGACTGTCAAGCAGTTAAGCTACAAATGGACTATTTGCTATGCCATGCTCCTTGACATACAGTGTTCTTTGCATTTCTAGACAAAGAATGGGGGTGGGGATAACACCATTTGTCTTTTTACTGAGAATTCTTTCCTGCACAAAGGTATATGATTTAGGCTCTGGTTTTGTTTTGGTTCAAATTATTTTCCAAATGACACCATGACTCAGGAAACACAATAAGTGGCGGAAATAATGTACACCTCCAGAATGCTTTGCATGAGAACACATTACTTTGCATCCAGCACATTAGCTCTACACTGCCCTTTGTTTTCCACCACATCATTCATGGTACAAGTTAATTACATACTTTCAATGTGCTGCTTTCCTTCCTTCCACACAAGATAATACAATTCTGAACTCATTTAAACAAAGTAAGTACTTTTCTCCCTATTAGGTATTGTGCCAAACAGTAAATAATAGTAATTAATAAAAAGCACAGCAGAGTTCTGCAAAGTCACTTCTTGTTTTTAGTAATAAAGAAAAACAAGAGTCAGCTGAGCACAGTACTGGATGTTCCTTTGCTCTTCCCAAAGTGCCATATTGGTCATAACCAATAGCTCCTTGAGTCAGGCAGACAGTGACAATCAAGACCTTAAATTGTGTTCCTCAGTATACCCCAGGAATACCTTCTCTGGCATAACTGGTAAGCTACAAACACATTACTGGTACTTAGTAAAACAAAAACAACTGTTACAAGAGGTTTATCCCACGTTTGGATGGATGTGCCAGCAAAGTTGTTGCTCTGATTTTCCTCCTCTTCTGTCAATTTACTCTGATTAATCAAAGTGTCCTGGTCTCCAGGGCTTCCCCCTTTTATCACAGTATTTGTTCAAACATTTCTCCATCAGTTTCAGACTCCACACTCCAATGTCCTTTTGCACACATATGTACCTGCATTTATCTACATGCTAGAGATAGCATAACTTAGCACCTGGGCACTCCCAGGCTTGGATTTTGGTGCCTTCTGGACACACTTATTGCCAATGGGATTGTTAACATTGAAAGAAACATAGCAACAAGAAAAATTCTCTACTTCCTTTCTTCTACACTGAAGACTGTCTTGGCCAGGGTCTCCATTTAGTGACGAGGGTGAACCAAAGCCCAGAGAACAGATTTGCTCTCTGTTATTCCCCTCAACTCCCCAGAAGAAGATAAAAGAAGAATAAGGAAGAGACACCTAAAGTTTAGAAGTTAAAACCCGAACAGGTTTAATAGAACAGGGAAGGGATAATAACACAGGAGATAATAATGAAAAATATACAAATATATACAGAACCTGATCTAAATGGCCTCTGATATCAGTGCCTGAAAGTGCCTTGTTATGGAGTGGACTCAGGAAGAGGGGCCTGGGCTCTTCCCAGCAACTGATGGACTTGAATCTTGCAGAGCACCTGGCATATTGAAGGCAAAGAATCACAGAATCACAGAATCATCACAGTTGGAAAAGCACCTGGGCACTCCCAGGCTTGGATTTTGGTGCCTTCTGGACACACTTATTGCCAATGGGATTGTTAACATTGAAAGAAACATAGCAACAAGAAAAATTCTCTACTTCCTTTCTTCTACACTGAAGACTGTCTTGGCCAGGGTCTCCATTTAGTGACGAGGGTGAACCAAAGCCCAGAGAACAGATTTGCTCTCTGTTATTCCCCTCAACTCCCCAGAAGAAGATAAAAGAAGAATAAGGAAGAGACACCTAAAGTTTAGAAGTTAAAACCCGAACAGGTTTAATAGAACAGGGAAGGGATAATAACACAGGAGATAATAATGAAAAATATACAAATATATACAGAACCTGATCTAAATGGCCTCTGATATCAGTGCCTGAAAGTGCCTTGTTATGGAGTGGACTCAGGAAGAGGGGCCTGGGCTCTTCCCAGCAACTGATGGACTTGAATCTTGCAGAGCACCTGGCATATTGAAGGCAAAGAATCACAGAATCACAGAATCATCACAGTTGGAAAAGACCTTCAAGATCATCAAGACCAACCATCCTCCCTACAATCCTGAGCATGAGCCTCTCTCCCAGATATCTGCTTGGATGAGTGAAAGGAGACTTCCCCCCTCCTCCTGGCTTTTATAGGGTATGGCAGAAAATGGGAGGGAATACTGATCTGTCTGTTTTTTCCCTTGAATCTCTAGGACTCCTAAACAACACCCTCTGCCTAGGTCCTCATATTGATACCATAAAATTAGTCTGTCCCCCCTCAAGCCATAACAGTTAACAATGTCTGCTTCCTCTCAGCAGAATATTCCATCCAGGAGCACGGCCACATTTTGTTAACCTTTGTAAAGAAGGTAGGTAGTACTTAAGTTACCTGAAGAGGATGGCAAACTCCAAATGCCACCTCAGTTAGAAGAGAGAGCAGGCTGCAATTCCAAAATCTCATTAGCAAGAAGATGCTCCTAAGGCTTGTGACCTGAAAGGAGCCAAGGAGAAGGGAAGGCAAGAAGAGGGATCTGTGCATGGGGAAACTTGTCACACAGACATGCTAGAGGGTTACTCTCTCTAGCTTGCTACATAATTACTCCTCCATTGAATGTAGACATTACAGTCCTTTGAAGCACAGTTGTAATGAGGTTCTACATCATCCAATGCCAAACAACTTATTTTACTAAATTGTACCTATGCTACATTATTTAAACTTATATGAAATACAGAAGGTAGGATCCACACTTTGCTCATAAGCAGCATCTTCCTTCTTCAGTGGAAGTTTCTTTCCTGCATTTGATATTCAGAGAGGCTCAGATACAGCTTTTGCCAAAGTTCACAAAAGGCAGCTGATCCCAGAGGCTTTCTCTCTAGTGTGCAGGTGTCTATCAGTTGAGTTAAGGAACTAGCTAAACAGATAACAGCAATAGTATCTCAAGTTCTACAAACTGGGATAGAGAAAGATGCATCTGCCCACAGAGTTGTAACTCTAACACAGTTATAAATACTTTGAGTATAAATTAAAGCTGTTAACAGGTCATACAGTAATTCTAAAATTAGGAAAAAAGCAGAAAAATTGGATGCTCCTGCGTCTCAGTGTAGACCTCTCCCAACACTTTGTGCTGGTAGCAATGAATTACATAGTCATTAGTGCTAATGCATTATACTTTGGGTTTTGTTTACAAATAAGTGCTTTGTAGTCTAGGAGAATAATTGTTTCATCATTCATTTTCAGTCACAAAAGCCAAAGGTAAATTTTATGCAAACAAATTCACTCCAGTTCTCTAGCATTTAAATGGTCAAGTTTGGCTTTAAAATTGGAAACATTGAGATGAATGACCAGGAATTATCTCCTTGATTAGTGCTAATTCTTTTTTCCTTTAGCCTGACTTCTGTTAAAGAAACTAAACAGGTTATTAAGTAGCTGAAAGCTGTGTTTTGATTCATAGTGGAACTTCTGTTTTGGAAAAATGAAAAGCAAAACTAAAACCCAAAAATCCTCCATAAAAAATACCCCAACACTAAAACTGTAAAAATCTGCAAAATCCATAGTTTTACATGTTCAGAGATTCTTGTTGCTCATTAGAAAGCAAAACTGCTGTTTAAGGGTGATTTGAAAAAGTATTTCATGTACATGTTCTGTGTAGTATTAATTATCCATCAGGTCAACACCTCATTAGGACCTGAGACAGCTAGACTTACATCAACAAGATTTATATTACTGTACAGGTACAGATACTGACCAAGTTCACACAGATGGAAAGCCCAAGGAAAAAGTATAGATTCAGTGGTATTCAGGATTCATGCATTGTTTCACTGTGTTTGGGTTGTGGTTTTTGGTTCTTCAACAGATTTGTGTCCTTTTCCTTCTGTAACTTGCATATTAAACCTAAAAAAACCACCCCAAAAGTCAGAGACATTATCATACCTAACAGAGGGTTTAAAACCAATAGATGTTGTGTTACACATTGGTATGTATCCTTTCAGATGCAAATAAATCTTGAATGATGTGCTAGCATTGATTGAGGCAAGGTAGATCATATAAATGAATTTCAGGACATGAATTGAGTCCTAGTAGGAAGGCTGGGTAGAAACCTGTACAAAGAATGTTTCTGGCCATTTCAGAGGACATCAAATCATGGAGTGGAAACAGGGAAAAAAGACATATCTTGAACTCCCTTCTAAGCAATTTCAGTAAAAGTACTGAGAAAAACTGCACGTATATAACCTTCATTTTGCATGGATTAACTTGCTCCTTGTGCTACTTAGACTACCATGTATGTAAAACTTTCTGTCTCTTTACAACAACGGCCACATGTCTCTAAAAAATTATTATAAAGAAGAGCATCCTCATGGGAAGAAACGAGCAGTTCAGGAAACCTAGATGTTGAGCTATACCACACCATCTTAAGGTCTGCGTGATATGAGCACCATTTGTGCTTTCTTAGAAGACATACTGGAAATATTTTTTGCCCTAAGAAATGGTCAGAGTTGCAGTTGGAACAGGCTGCCCAGGGAAGTGGTGGAGTCACCATCCCTGGAAGTGTCCAAAAAATCTCTCCCATGTGGCACTTCAGGACATGGTTTAGTGAGAGTGGTGGTGTGGGTTGATGGTGGGACATGATGATCTCAGAGGTCTTTTCAAACCTTAATGGTTCTGTGGTTCTATGAGTATTACTACTACTACATTTAATAAGGGGTGGTAGTTAGTACCTTTCAGCTGAGGAAAAATTTTAAACAATAAAGCTCAAGTGTTGGCATTCAAATTTGGCAACTTCATGGTAAGCAAAAACTTTTTCTCCTTGTTTGTTGTGTGGTAATATCTACTCTCACAGAAAGCCTATGGGATCCCTGCTCTGCGGGAGTTCTTTGTTTTAAGCCACGTTATATTGTTTATTGTTCATGTTCTGCTGAAGTGGAAGCATGCTGTACTTTAGGAAGTCTCTCATGGAAGGAGTTCAAAGACCCACAGCAGTTTTTGGTGAGCTCTGAAAGAAGTTTTTGCATGTTGGAAGAGCTACAGCTCATGTCTTCCTCTTGTTTCTCTTTCTGTCACACTGTGCCATTTACGTGACAGGAGCAAACTGCCTTAATACAATGTTAGTTTGATTTTCCCACACAGACTCAAAACCCCCTACCATATTTTGCATTCAGCACTTCGTGCATTCGTATTTATATTATTGTAATTCAATTTTTTCTTTTTTTTCTTGCCCTTCTTTTATGAATTTAGAAGACTCAAATGTTATTGCAGCCTTTTCATACTGCTTTTCAATTTGCAATTGAAAAAAACGCCACAGAGAATGGATAGGGAGTTGTATGAAGAATCATTAATACCTGCTGAATAATTTCCCTAAGTAGAACATTTATTTTTGCAGTATGGGTGCCAGACAAAAAAGAACAATATATTAATGTTCATATTTCAGTAAACAAGGAGGAGAGGAGTGTACAGAATTGAAAAGAAACTTAAAAAGAAAATGTTATGCCTTCAAACTCACGCTGAGGAAGACTTGTCCCTATCTTGATTTTGTTGACTTTATACCCATGTAAGCAAGATATCTTGAAGAAGTGCTCACTGAGTCCAAGACCAGAAGTAACCCTTTATTTACAGGGAAAAAAATAAAAAAAATTTAAAAAAAATATCACTTTCCAACCCTTTTGCAGTTCAATACCTGGCTCATCTAGGAAGAACCCAGAACACAACAAAACTTCTAGATTCTTGTAAGTGGTAATTTGTCCTCAAATTATTTGGTAGAGTGAAATACTAAACATTGTAGTAGTGTAGGAGAACACTGGAAGGAGAGCAGAATGCTGCTTGGGTTTCTGTTCCACCTGTTGCAGAAACTACTGAGAAATGGTTTTCCCTTGGAGTAGCTGGAGAAGACCTGAGCAGACAAGGAATGAAAGAAACCTTGAAGAGGTCTGCAATGCAAATACAGAAGTAGAATGGACTGTGCTGGTAAAAGACCTCACAGCAAAAGTTTTAATAGGGAGGAAGAATCCCTTGTAAGTAGTGTTGAATTTGTGTCTCACTCCTCACTGAAGACTACTCTTTGGAAAGCATGAAGAAGATGGAAAATACTTGGTGGGTACACTTCATAGAGGAAGAGAATTTTCATCCTCTTTTATTTAATCTCAGGATGAAGCATTGCCTCATTCTAACTTAGCATTTATGCATGTTCCTACAAACTTAGGAAATACCTTTGTAATACTGTTCAGGAGGGAGGAGGCATTTCTAACTCAACTTTCTGGCTGAAAAGGAGCAGGAAATAAAAGCACTCTCTTCAGGAATGCAGCCTGACTCTCACTCTGACCAGCCCAGCACACAGACATAAAAGTCACCTCCTCACTGCTACTCAGGGTACTCCGTTGTGGTGGTTAAGACACAGACTCTGGGGTGAGAAGCAATGGAATTGTTTATTATGAGAAAAATGTTCCATTATATACTTTTACAGTGGGAACTGAGAGTAAACAACTGGGGTACACAGAGTGTAAAGAGCAATCTCACCTGCTCCTTGGCACATACACAGTCCTTGGGTTCCCAGGATGTAGCCAATCACACACCAAACACACGATAAACAGTGTTCTGACTTCTGTCAACATTCACAGTGTTGCTCACAGCAAGCCCTGGCCCTTTGCTGGTCTTATATTATTTTGTCTACTTCTTTACAGATAGAGGAGACCCTTTTTCTTTTCCTATGGCTATTCTCCACACTCTGAAGTACATCCAAGTACATCCAAGAGCTGTATTAGTCTCCTTGCCCTGCAGCACTGCACTGGGAGCTCACTGCACTCTGTGCATTGCTGTTGCCCCTGCTCCCTTTCAGACTCACTGCTCACATTTCTTGATCCTCAACACAGACACAGTCTAGTATATTAAAACACCTTTTTTTTTTTTTTTTAAAAAAAAAAAAGAGAAATCCTGCTTGCCAAACCATTAAACACCTCATAAATGCTCCATCTTCATTCTCATTACTATGATGTCAATCTTTGTAGCATCTACAGGATTAGCAGCAGGATTTGTATTCTTAGTCACAGGTAGAAATGTTCAAAAATCTTTCCAGTGTAGACATCTGTAATATAGGCACAACATCTCAATCTCCAACTGAATTCCATCTCAGTTATCTGTAAGTTTAATCTTCCTGGTTATAGTCTCCAAGAAGCATCAGAAAGAACCTGTCTGTGCTTGGCAAACACTTTCCACTTCCATAGGACTGAACATAATGCTCTGGTTCTGACTAGACATGATTATTTATAATGCAAACAATATAGTTCTGAATTGTTTCTTTCTAGTATAGTGCTAACTGCAGGGGAGTTCTTTTGGCAAGGACAAACTTGCATTTGGACTACAAGAGACAATGTGTTTTGAAAGCATTAAAAAGCTAAAGGCTGATCTGAGCTGAGTTTACGTGAAATGTTATTAATAGGTAAACTCATCCCTCCCCATTTCCCAAGAGGTCACACATCTAAGGGTCAAAAAATAAAATAATTTGTTGAAAAACCGTCGGGCCATTACAAACCAGAGATTTTCAAAATAAATTTGCAAGGTGAAAGCTGACTGTCTGGGTAGCATGTATGCTGAAAAAAGCCTGTAGATTTTACTGGACTGGTACTTCACATCAGCCAGCAGTGCACCCTGACAGCTGTAAATCCAAGCAGTTTACTGGACTATACCAACAGAAGCATTGCTACGAGATGAAAGGAACTGATTATTCCCCTTTATCTGGTTCTTATTAGATTGCATTTGGAGTATTGCATCAAGTTTCAGGCACCAGTACAAGAAAGAAGGTGTAGCATTGAGATGGCCAGGAGCAGGAGCACTATGAGGAGAGGTTGAGGGAGCCTGGCTTGTTGAGCTTGAAGAAGAGATGTCTTCAATGGTAGCACAGTACAAGCGTGATCCCAGACACATCATCTGAAAGTGTAGCAGCATTATAGCAAGGATAACATGAAAAGGGATTAAAAATGCTGAATTGGTAGATACAGACTGATAGGTGATTTCTAAGGATATTCTAAGAAAATTTGGCTCTAGGGGATCAACAGTAAGCTTTTAGAGAAATGTAATCTATTTTAACTGACTACTGTCTTTCTGCAGTGTGAATTAGATAGACTGTCATCCTTATTGTGTGCAGCAGAATAGTCTTCAGATTTCAGTCAACAGATCCCCCCAAGACTTTCTAATTTAACTGGAAAATTTCACTGTTGTCGGGCTTGTGTTTGAATTTTTTTGTATGAGTTTAAGCACTGCCTATCTTTACAGTAAAGGGAATAAGATTAGGAAAGTCTGTCCTCAAGAAAGAACAATCTTTCCTAACACCTTATGCAAAAAATTTGCACAGATTTCATACTGAAATTCTGTTTCAGTGTATTTTTCCTGGTGTGAAAGAGCCAGGGGAGAGTGCAGGACTTACCAACATTATCCTCATATTCACTAATGTAGCAATATGTGCCATTTCAAGTCATATTGTAACCTGTTTCCCAGCTTAATCTAAATAAAATGGAAGACTGGATGAACCGTGGTTGATAAAGCATACCAATTACCCTCTCAAACTTAAAGAATTTTGATTAGTCCAAGTCCAGCTATGCCTCAGAGAGGCAGAAACCACACAGCATTCCAGAAATTCAGAGTTTCCTTTAATAGAGAAAGCAACAGTGCAGAAAGAGCACTTGCTTATAGAAATATCCGACACAGGTAAGGAAGTAGGTGGACTTGAGAAGCAGAACTAACTGAAAACGTGTGGCAGGTTCTGAGAAACAAATATGAGCTGGAATCAGAGATTGATAATTAAGTACTACAGTATAATAATAAGTTTTGGAGGTTGGGTTTTGTTGGGTTTTATGTGTTCTGTTTTGTGTTGGGTTTTTTTGACACCATTAACATACTTTAGATCCTACAAATAGTAACTCTGCAGTTTAATATTCCAGACTGCGCCTCAGCCAGAACTCTCACTGAAGCACCTTTGAAATTCAAGCCGTTCTCCTGAGAGGCTAGAAATATATATCAAACTGAATCTGCTAAAATTAATATGAGATTGCTTGCATATTTCTTTCTTTAATCTATATATCTCTCAGCATTTCAGATCACTTGCTAACTTGCTTTTCTTCCTTCCATTTTTTTTTTTTCCCTCAAGAACTTGTGTTCACCAGTTTGAATACAGAAATGGTCTCATGTTGCTCCAAACACATCCCTTCACTTGTTAATAAATTCAAATGCTTGCACTCCTGATGGTTTTTGTTTGCTCTGGATTCAGCCACAGAAATCCCTTTGTAGCAGGAAGTCTGATTAGAGCATGCAGCTGTTTGCCAGGCAGATAAATTACCACATAATAATTTTTTGCTTTTTTCATCTTCCTTTGATTTAATAGTCATTTGGATACCATAACTTTATAAATAAGTACTCTAAGGGCTCTAAGTCCATTTCACTATTGACTTCCCCTTTTTTCCTCCCACCCCCTCCCCTTATTTTTTTTTCTTTGTAGACTTATTGTTGGATTTTGAAATGATCTAATGTTGTAGCAATCGTATCACTTTCAATTTATACAGGTTTCTTTTACTGTAAGACTTGTCAGTGGCTCTTGTTTATACCATGGCTGAAATGTGTTAGAAGCTTTAGAAGCAAATAAACAACATTTAGCCTTGGCTGTTAAACTGGAAGCAGTCCCATCCATAATCACTCTAACTGAGCACATAATAATAGTCTGTAATTGCACTGTCTTGTTGAAAGTGTTTAGGTGACAGCAGACTGAATCCTGATTTGATTACTCTGGACTGTGGTGATGTAACAAAGAGCAGAATTCTGCTTGTAGGCCTAAGAGTTTAGAAATATTCCAAGCCCCTGGCTTTTTCAGCAATTCCTGTGGATTTATTTCTCTTTACAGAAAACACACTTTAGAAATGGATTTTGTTGCAGCTGCATGACAAACATTTTATTTACAAGACAATAGTCTAAATGCTAGGTGACAATGAAAAGAGGAGTTACAAACCTGTGTCTGGAAGTATGAAAATGCTCACCAAAATAACCCTTTTCACTTTGGGCTTGGGTGAAATAGGGTCCTGTGTAAAAGAGCTTTCACATTGTTCATCTGCACTAAGCAAAGGAATAGACTGCATATGAAACTGTAGGCACATCAGCATTGCTTAATCTTTGTGACCTCAACTATGTTCTTCTACTGGGTGATCCAAGGGCAATCAGTAAGGACTGGGTCATGCCCTTGACCTCCCCCTGTTTTGCAGTGTCCCCTTCACTTCATAAATACTATCTCCCATATGTATGATTCTGTGAGATTCTCAAGATATGACCAGATTCCAGCATATAGGAAGCCTGAATGTAACAGTCTACAAAGATCTACTGATTTATTGATCAGGATGATATTATATTATCCTGGCATATCATGGTTAAATACAAGAGGACGCAGATTTGAGCAAAAATGCAAAGATATGGACTGCTTCTATGGTTAAAATTGTAACCTGTGAGAACTCCCTCCAATGCTATGTTATTTCTACAAAAGGTGACAATTAAATTTACATTTAAAAACAGTAAGAAGCAGCAAGTTCTGGCTTTTGTTAAGTTTTGCATTTTGCTTTTCGGAAGATGAAACCAGAACAAGATTATGTTTCCTAATCAAATCAACAAAAGGGTTTTACTTGAAGAAGTCTGCCTGCTGATCTGTCCCTAACTGTAACCACAGCCTCAAATGGCAAGCACAAGAGGTGGTAATTTGCTTTCTCATCTTCCTTTCATACAATTTTTCAGCACCAATAAGGGAGCAAATATTGCCTGCTGGTGTATAGCATATCAGTTCATCTATCTCCACTCAAGCACAATCAGAATAAATAATTACTGATGCAGTCTGGTAACAGAGCTGTGCCTCACACCAAGTAATTTTTTAAATATCTCCAAACAGTAAGAACTCACTCCAGAAAGCATCAGCAAATTGTAGTCTCACTGTGAAAACAGAGCACACAATTTTGTGTAATTTTATCAGCTCATCATTCTCAACAGTAAATGAACACTGGCACCAAGTTGTCCCCAGTCCTTGAGGGTCATAATTTTTCTCTGTGTTTCAGCTCTCCATTCCTCCTACCTGAGAGCTGCATGCCTGAATGCTGGAGAAATCAGAGTGGTTAAGAGTGAGGCATCTGTTTTTCATGTCTAGAGATGGAGAATGAAGATTCAGTTTTGTGAGTGCTATATGTCTGCTCATTTGGAAGGACTGTATGGTTGTTTGTTAGAAGGCACAAGGGTGGTGTCTTCCCTGTGTCTGAAATGCTTGCCCAAGTTTTCAAGGAAATACAGGATTTCAAAAAAAATAAAGAAGTAAAGTTTAAAAGCCCAGCTCAGTCTTTATAGAAGTAGGAGAAAAGCACCTAAAGATCATACATATGTCTGAGGAATTGTACATCTGGGCTGGGGCTGCCCATGCCATGACTCAAGACTTGTGGGAATTCTCTTGGGAATCAGTTGTTCCCACTGGGAACAAGAGAAGGTACAAATCTTAGGGGCAAGCTTCTCAATCATTAAGCTACAACTGGCTGGTCTTCCCAGGGAGTACCCAGGGCATGGAACATGACATTGCTCTGTACATTGCACACAACAACACCCCACAGTAACAAAACCTCCAACTGCTCATTGCCCTTGTACAAGTTTATATTATTTTTCTGTGTTCATTTTCCTATGATCTACTCAAGGATCTCTACTGGTTCATGAACACTTCTGCAATAGCCAAAAATAACTAAGTCTGTACAACAATGAAGAGTTTACGGAATGAATTTAGTCCCTGAATTCTTCATATTTACCATGAAAGGAGAAAATTAGCTAATTGGTTTTAAGTCCATCATATTAAGGATAACAGCAAATGTTTAGCTTTAAATATACAGTTTCCTGAATTCAGGTTCACCCTGTCTGTTATCAAGACAACATTAAAGTGGCCATGGGTGTTTGAAAGCTTTATCATCAGATCAGTTTAGATTACTGTAATTGAAGAAATCTGAGAACTTCTGAGATGGCCACACATTTTGTGTATCTGTCTTTGCATGCCATGTACACCTCTGCCCACATGAAACAAAGTCTGAATCAGCAGCCACAACTTACTAAAACCCACACATTTTCATTACTAGAGTAAGGAACACTGAGGTATCCCTTTTCTTGCTGATTCCAAGCAGAACACATAGTAGATATTTACTTTGTCTTAAAAAAAGAGAGTATGGTTTTTAATGTCTCCTGGAGCAGTGTAATATATAGATCTACTATACATGCTTATGCTACAGAAAATGAAAAACAAACCATTGGATTGCTCTGGGAGTTTTCACTATGTTTGTCATATCTAGTAAATAAATAAATAAAATGAATGTAAGACAGAAATTGTAGCATGAGACAACTACTTGTACTGCAAAATTAGCTCTTTTACTCCTGGTGAATAGCCTCTTTACAAGAGCAGTTTATTTCAATCTCCTTGTCTTCCTGAAATGAATCTGTAGTGAAAAGCAATTATAGTGAGTATTTCCCTATCCCCAGTGTCTCTAAATGTACCTATATTAATTTGATGAAGTTATATTAGTTAATAAATATGTAGGTTTTTTTCTCATACATTTTCTTGTATATATGTTCATGTGCCTGTGAGTAAGAATGTGTGAAAATTCCCCAGACAGGACAAGATTTGACTACCAAGATGATTGCCACTGACAGTGAGTGGAAAAGCAGCTGCAAAGATGTCTAGTCCTATCTCTGGGGTTGCAATGTTTGCTGTCCATGGAATTCGACTGGGAATACTGACATTTCCATCCTGGCCATCACAGAGCTACTCAGGAGGGCAAAACGTATGATTTAAGCCATCTTCAGGATTCTAAGGCTGCTGTTGTCTCAAGGTGTCCCTGAAAAGGGTCCAATACTGCAGCATCTGCTGAAGGATTTTACACAGTGCATGCAGATTGAGTTAAATTTAAGACTCCTCTAAGGATTTATCAAAAGCAGCTTGATTGAAACTGCATGGAGGGAGAACTCTGCATAAGTGCTTGGATTCTGTTTCTCATCAGAAGGAACACAGAGTAGGAGGTGTCATTAAGAAAGGGAAGATTTCACTTACAAGTGATGAATGAGTGTGACAGTAGTGAAAATGTCCCAAACTGTCTTGGACATTTCACTTCAAATTAAGTGTGATTTAAATGGAGGTTTTTAGATGTACTACCAAAGCACACAGGCTCATGCCCCTATGGAAAGAAAAGGTTGGGTGACAGTTCATAACCTCTTGGACACCAAAAAATGAAATGGAAATGTGGAGGGGAAGCAGTTCTTTAGCTTATGCTGCATGAGGCAGCATTACTTTTGCCTGGGAAAGGCTGTTGGGTGGAAAGGGTGAAAAAAAAAACAGGGGAAGGATGTGACTACTTCTAGCATTTACCTCATCAGCATTTACAAAACACACCGGAAGGGGGTTTTCTAAGCCCTATTAAAAGCCTAGAAATATAAAAAATAATGTTATCCCAGGAATAACACTGACAAGGATTTACTTAGATTAGGAAATGCTGTCAGGGCCCAGTACTTGAGTATCCCATGGCCCTGCTCTGATCTTCAGAGCCTTATTCCTCCTCAATAGTACAAGAGTATCTCACTCCTCCTCTTTGCTCTCTCACCAGTTTTGGGAAGTCCCTAGGTTGGCTCATTCTCAGGCATCCTCACCTCACTCTTTTCTGCAAACCAAGAGCAAAACTTTTCTTGCCTGCAGTCAGGCTAATCTAACAGAGATCACAAAGATCACTTTCCTACAAATTTCACAAGATCACCAATCTGAACAGAGAATTCAAATGTTCATAATTTTGTTCCTAAAAATTTTAATGTGCTAACTTCTGCCATCAAACATGGCAGCCTGTATTTCAGAATCAAATTCTACATGAAGAGACTGACATATATGAGAAAAACCTCTTTGTACTTTAGTGGTTGATTAGCTGAGGAACACAAGTCCATAGAAACCAGGCTTCACTAACTTTGCATCTCACAAACTACTGCAGTTTGCTTGATTTTTTCTTTAAAGCAGCATTACCCAGCCATGGTACTATGTTTCTTCATTTTGCTTGTCTTATTTTGGGTGAGAATTCAAATGTTCATAATTTTGTTCCTAAAAATTTTAATGTGCTAACTTCTGCCATCAAACATGGCAGCCTGTATTTCAGAATCAAATTCTACATGAAGAGACTGACATATATGAGAAAAACCTCTTTGTACTTTAGTGGTTGATTAGCTGAGGAACACAAGTCCATAGAAACCAGGCTTCACTAACTTTGCATCTCACAAACTACTGCAGTTTGCTTGATTTTTTCTTTAAAGCAGCATTACCCAGCCATGGTACTATGTTTCTTCATTTTGCTTGTCTTATTTTGGGTGAATGTATTAAAAAAAAAAAAAAAAAAAAAAAAAAAAAAAAAAAAGGGAAAAAAAAGAAGTTAAAAAGTATAAGAGGAAGGAATTGTCTTCCCCAGTGAGAAAAGCCGAGAACTGATGGCCATTTATTTCTGATCATTTTGTTGTTTGCTGTTAAATATAGTGCTTTTGAAATCAGCTGTCAAGGAGCCCACTCTACCTCCACACAGCTGCCAAAAATATTCCTGTTCGATCTGCTTTTGCTTATTTTGGATATTTGCTCTAATCCAGCAATTTGCTTTCACAGGAGCTCTGCATTGGCAGTATTCTGCAAAAACTCCTGAGGAGAAGAGGGGCATTTGAGACTGGATTATGGTTGTTTATTTGTTTGTGGGGATTTTCAGGGACAGAACAGAGAATTGCTCATTTCTACCTAAGCACACTCTTTGCAGTGACTGTCCTTTTCATATAAGGCAGGAACACATGGGGGAAACGATAGAAAGCGCAGAATTAATCCCACTGGAGTCCAGCCAAGTGCCAGCTGTATGGTAAGTTCTGTAGCTCAGAAATGAAAGCTGGCTATACATTCAGGAGTGCAGAAATTACCATAGAAATTACATGTTTGTCAAGCTAAACAGTTCAGAGGTAAAAGTGACAATCACCGAGGGGTTGTTACTAGATGGAGTGATCCCAGCTTCAGCCAGGGGAGCCCATGGCATCCGAGCAAATCGACTCTGTGCAGGCTGGTCCCTTTTTCCCTGACTCCAAAGGACTCGCTCACAGCCCGGATCTGTTCCCAGTTAGTTTTCCTTTTTTTTTCTTTCTTTTTTCTTTTTTTCTTTTTTCTTTTCTTTTCCTTTTTTTTTTTTTTTTCTTTTTTTGACCCACTTTCTAAAATCTCAGCAGGTGTGATGGAGGGAAATGCTGAAACTTACAGCACCATCTACTGGATGCATGACATTATTACATAATAGAGCTAATTTTAGGCATTAATAAATTGAGAAAACAAGAGCAACAGACCCTCAGGAGTAGAGGGTGTTCAAAGTCGTTTTCTCATCTGCTGGGATTTTTCTCGAGGGAATCTGAAATACAAAAGGAGACTAATTTCTTCCTGTTACTTCTCTGAGAACAGCCTGGAATGCTCAGAATTGCTACATTTTGGACAGTTATTGTTCTTTGGGCAAGTAATACAGGTCAAAACCACCTTTGAAAATAGAGAATAAACAGCTGGGTCAGGTTCATTCAAAGCTTTGCTTTCAAATCCAGATTGTTTAAAAAATTAAGCAAACATGCAAACTAAAACCTAGGAAAACCAATCAGAAGTTGTGTCTATTGTATGGTTTGATCTACTTCCATCAGAAGGATGAGGGAACTGAGAAAAAAATAAAGGCTGTTTATAACAAAAAAAACCCCACAACTTCTCAGAAGCACTGGACTCTGTGCTCATTTATCAGGTTTTGCAAAATCAGTTTGGAAGCTTTCCTGAAGGGGAAGTGTACCCCTGTCTTCAAGAGAGGTTTTTTTTGTTTGAAATTTTTAGTCTTAGATGATAAGTATCTCTTAGCTGGGAGGTCCATGAGTAGGCATGAATTGCAGCAGTGAAGTAAGGATGTTGATGGTTTTTAGGTACTCATTACCATTCAGTCAACTCTCTCAAAAATGCAGTTTTGTGAACCTCCTCACAAGGAGCTTTGCAGATGTCAGAATATTTTTCTTGGTGCATATTCATATGTTGCTCCACCAAGTTGGGTTTGTTTGTTTTGTTGTTTGTTTTGTTGTTTGTTTGTTTTCAGAAGTATATTTATGTGGTCAAAGCCTTGCATAATCAAAATAAATCACTCAGCATTTTATTCCTTGTTGGTGTCACCTGAGATACAGATCTGGAAACGCAGGCTTGACTTCCACCATCTCAAACTATTTCACTGAAAGGCATAACTCTTCCCATCACACCCACCTAACTTGTTTTGCCACCACTTTGCAATAATCACACTCATACCACAGTGAGATGAAACCAAATTCATTTTGTAGGCCGTTTCTAAATGTTAATGATATCATGATACTTGAGATATTGTAGTCTAGATGTAGAAAACAGCAAAAAAAACTACAGTGTGCATAACATGAAATTGCACAAGGCAAATTAAACTCACATCTGCCTTTGGCCAGAGGCAAAACACCAGAGCAGAAAATTGAGATCTGAGGAAGCTATGATGCTCCACGAGCAGACAAGAGCTTCCTCTGGAGGAGATGAAGCATCTTCTGAACATTAAAAAAAAAAAAAAAAGCACCACTTTTCTGACAAAGTGAATGAGGATGTAAATAGTTTTTTTCTTGTTCAGGGTTCTGGAAAACCATATTTTACACCAGCTCATTTAGTTCTTCTTAATTCTAAAATGAAAACAATTAACTTTCTCAAAACATCTTCACCCTGGCTTCCTATAGCCTGGCAGGCCCTCTATAAGAACATGTAGCCTTGTTCCTTCACCAAAGAGCTTATGTTTTAAACAAGGATCAGCTTGGCTTCCTCTTTTCTAATTCAAAACCAGGTATGTGTCTCAATCACAGCAAATTATACTGTAATTTAGGGAGGTTGCACTTTGCATTGCAAACCTTCTTGGGGGATGCAGCCTGTGCCATACAGGGCAAGATATTACATGAGATGTACATGCACAAAACCAGCATTTATTGTAAACAGTAAAAACTAAACTAAAAGACACAAATTGGCTTACCCCAATTTTAGACTATCAGAGTAACAAAACAACAAAGCACCTTACCAGCAGAATACCCAAATAACCAGATAACCAGAAAGCTGTTACACAAAGGTTAATTGTTTGAGTTCTAGCAATTTGCTTATTAATAGGCCTTATACAAGATGTAGAACAATGATTAGAATCATTCTTTAAGGCATGTGATAAGACAATGATTGCAATCTTCTTTCTTACCTTTAAAAGGATTCTCAATTTTTAAGGTTCCAAATCTTAAAAGTTAAAGCTTTCTTTAACATTTAAAGCTAGCTAATGAAGCTATGAATGAGAATTCATAAATAGGGATCTGATATTTCTTACCCTTCCTCTGGGTGCAGGGTGTCCCTTTCTCTCATCCTCTTGAGGGGTAACCACTTGAGCAGGTGTCATGGCTGGAAGGGTCTAGCACACCTCCTAGGAAAAGTGTGCAGGAGTATCCCAATCCAAGATGGGATCAGGCTTCCATAGAATAAAGTTATTAGCTGCCATCATTTAACTACTCAGCCACACCCCAAAATCATCTATTGAAAAACAAAAGGGCAAACAAAGGAAAAATCAAGAAAGACATTTCCCTCATTGAGCAAATTCTTTCTTTTATTTAACCTTTGATGTCTGGTTTCTGTCTGGCCCAGCTGCAACCAAGCTGAGCTCTGTGTTCTTCAACACAGGAAAGCAGCTGATGGCAGAGTACTTTCAAAATTGTTACCAGCTTAGAGTTTGTTATGACCTTGTCTTTCCATGGGAACTTTGCAACTAGGGGCAGTGAAGTTGAGAGAGAGTGTGACTGAGAGACAAAAAGCAGCTGAATCATGAAGGGCAACTGAGGCAGGTCCACTGAGGCAGAGCATCCTACTACACAGCCCTCCCCCAAATGGGTGGTCACAGCATTATAAACTGCATTATAAGCCTCTCACCAGCACAGGGACAGAGTCTGGGGCAAGTATGGAGGCCACTGGACATTGGTTATAGGACTCTTGAAATGGGACCCTGAGCTCAGTCCATCATGTCCTGAGAGAGCATGGACTTCCCAGTTGAGAGCGGAGTGGAACACCAGAGTGGTAGAGGAGGTGGTAGTTCATGTAGCATTGCTGTAACCAACTTAACTTTCCTGTTTCCTGGAATTCAAGGCAGGAAATCATACTAACACCCCTTGGAGAGGGTGATGTGTTTTTCACTGTCCTGTCCTCCAACTTTCTCCTAGATTCAGCTTCCTTCACAGGGGAAATTGATACTGAAATGATATTTTAGTGACTTAAATAGTATCAGATGGGCTTTGCTAGAGAAAGGAAATCACAAGTAGCAATTTATCCTCTACAAGAAAACAATCTGTTCTGTGTAAACAATAGTTTATTTCAGGATTTTATATAAACTGGTACCTATTAAAAGGACTTCCCAAATGTCCATAGTGAATGTAGCTCCTTCCATTAGCACTCCTGGTGTGGTGGAAGAGGTTTTAGTAGTGTGAGAGGACCATGAGTTTTGTTGGATCACTTATTTTCCAAACATACCTGCATGGCATCTCGTCCTGAAATAGCTAACAAGTGTTAAAAGGAGTTCATGGATATAAATATCGGTTGGAGTAGGTGTCTACAGCAGAATTTGTCACTGCCCACAAACCTGGAGCTTTCATTGACAAACATCAACAACTCAGTGACAAGATAAAACCTACTTTGTAAAAGCTTTAAAAATCTTTTTGAGAAATGTTCTCATTCACAAAGCTCTAAGTAAATAGTTTCCCATCCTGGCAAGACTGGATGGGCAACACGAGGGAGTCATGCAGGTTACTGACACATAGGTTTGTTTCTACCTCCTGGAGAATGACCCAGCACTTCTCCCAGTCCTCCTGCAACACCTGCTGAGTTTGTGTTTACAAAAGAGTTGCTTGCTATCAATCCATTAATTAATCCAACAGGAAATGTTTAGGTCAAAAGTATAAAGCCAAAGTTGTATTTCAGATCTTTGGTGAGGGTCTTGATCCATGAATATTTCTATTCATTGGAAAGAATGAAACAACTTTAATGACCAAAAGTTGTGGTCCTGAAAAGCCCAGTGTATATTGAAGGCAAAGTGTGTGGAAACTTGCTCATTTTCCCAACACCTTTATAGTCTTAATAAGATGTTGAAGCAGGAAGTCAGAACAAAAGAGTTAAGAATCAAGTTGGACAGGGTTTACAACTATGTGAGAAAGTGAGGAAAACGTAAAGAAATTTGAAAATTCAGTTAGGAAAATCTGGGATCTGTGGGTTGTCCAAAAGACTAAGTGCTGAAAGTAGGATTTTGGATTGGTCTCAGTGGACTGGTGGAATTTAGGACATTTCTGGCAAGTGCAGAGATACAATCACGCTCCTTCCCTAGATGAACCACAACAATCCAGGATTGAGGTCATTGACATGACAATCTGGGACACTCCTGGTTGGTGAATAAAACCAGAACATCTGTTCTCTGCAGTAATAATTCCCTAATCTCACATTAGATGTTTTATGCTATAAAAAAAGCACAACAAAAGAACAAAAATCCAACACCCCCCCCGAACTCTCAAAGTATAAGCAGTCATTTCATTTAGAATGAGAAAGAAATCTCTTCAGTCATTGCTGTTCATAAACACACCCCAAGCCAACTGAACAAAACCCACCTGATACAATTTAAATCCTTTACAGGCAAAGGTATTTCAATGTAATTCTGGATGTTGCTTAACCTGAAGGTTAAAATTACACCTCGCAATGTAGCTTCATTTCCCCTTTCTCCTCTCTCCCCATCCTTCCCTTTCCCCCTCCTCATCCACTCTCCATCATGCTATGGCAACGGTCTCTGATTTGTCTTGTCAGAAGAGCCTCTGGAATGGGAGCACATTCTTGGGCCTCCTTTTCCATTTCATAGATAATAACATAAGATAATGTGAAAATATAACTAAGGGCAAGTTATCTTGGCTTTGAGACTTCTCTCTTTCATGAGTTTTCCAAAACCTCATCTGAAGTACAGTCTGTGCCATGGTTCCTCCTCAAGAAACATGGGAGCAATGGTGCCTTGTGCTGAAAGTTTTATATGTGTGACTTTAACATCACACATCAGTAATATGCACTGATGGACTCATGTAGCAAACAGCCATAACATCCCCAGGAGTCTTCACATCATCCCTGTAGAATGCCTGCTCCAAAGGAGCATTAGATACCACATGTCACCTGGAATGGAAATCCAGGCCACAGTTCAAGTCTGATCATCAACAACCTGGATGAGGG
This sequence comes from Chaetura pelagica, assembly GCF_000747805.2. NCBI lineage: Eukaryota > Metazoa > Chordata > Aves > Apodiformes > Apodidae > Chaetura > Chaetura pelagica. The sequence goes on along the minus strand of NW_009951949.1, from coordinate 95,384 downwards.
AACAGAGCGTGTGCCCCCAGCAAGTCTGCTGATGACACTAAGCTAGGAGGAGTGGCTGACACACCAGAAGGCTGTGCTGCCATTCAGAGAGACCTAGACAGGCTGGAGAGTTGGGCGGGGAGAAACCTGATGAAGTTCAACAAGGGCAAGTGTAGAGTTTTGCATTTGGGAAAGAGAAACACCATGTACCAGTACAGGTTGGGGGCTGACCTGCTGGAGAGCAGGGTAGGTGAAAGGGACCTGGGGGTCCTTGGTAGACAGGAGGATGACCATGAGCCAGCAGTGTGCCCTAATGGCCAAGAAGGCCAATGGCATCCTGGGGTGCATTAGAAAAGGGGTGGTTAATAGGTCAAGAAACGTTCTCCTCTCCCTCTATTCTGCATTGGTGAGGCCACATATGGAATATTGTGTCCAGTTCTGGGCCCCTCAGTTCCAGAAGAACAGGGAACTGCTTGAAAAAGTCCAGCACAGAGCCACAAAGATGATGAAGGGAGTGGAACATCTCCCTGATGAGGAAAGGCTGAGGGAGCTGGGTCTCTTTAGCTTGGAGAAAAGGAGACTGAGGGGTGATCTCATCAATGTTTACAAATACGTAAAGGGTGAGTGTCAGGAAGATGGAGTTAAGCTTTTTTTCAGTGATGACCAGTGGTAGGACAAGGGGTAATGGATGCAAACTGGAGCATAGGAGGTTCCATGTGAATATCAGAAAAAAACTTCTTTCCTGTGAGAGGGACAGAGCCCTGGAACAGGCTGCCCAGAGAGGTTGTAGAGTCTTCTTCACTGGAGACATTCAAACCCCCCTGGACCCATTCCTGTGTGATGTGCTCTGGGTGACCCTGCTCTGGCAGGGAGGTTGGACTGGGTGATCTTTCGAGGTCCCTTCCAACCCCTAGGATTCTGTGATTCTGTGATTCTGTGATCCCATCCCATCCTCTTTATTCTCAGCACTGCTTTGTCATACTTGTCCCAGAACTGCCACCAGCTTGACTGAGCTGCACATCCCTGGGCTTTTTCCAGCTCTGGAGCTCAGATTAGTAAATTAGGCATCGCTGGCCAGATTCCCTCACAAGGAATTTCTGGTTGATTTTAAGTCAAAGGTACCTTATATACACAAGGTATGTATTTAATACATGCTCTTGTCAGTACTTCCTATTAGCTGACTTAGTTCTTCACTCACTGTAGGGCAATTTTAGGCCTCTGACATCCAGTTCATGTATTCCCCTACCCGGCAAGAAACAGAAAAGATAAGTATTTACATGGCTCAATGAGCCTCACTCCTATAAAATTAGGCCTACTAACTCTGAAAAGGTAGCTCTGATGCCTTCTTTTAAAATAAAAGCAGAGCACATTAAAATCTTACTGCTCCAGTGGATTTCAGTCTTGTGGGTAAAAATAAACCCTTTGCTACCAGCTTAAGCATGTCGAAAAACCTCCACTGGTGCTGCACTTTATCCTCTGGACACACTTTCTCTAGGGCTATTCCCTTCTCTTTTCCACAGGGTCTATGCCAGCCTTGTCACTACAGCATCTGGATGCCTTCCAGTAGAGGATTAGCAACTGTCACACAGCTGCTTTCTATCTTGTTCCTGTGCCTGATGAAAATCAGGCTGCCACCCTTGTGCAAGTACCAGATCGGACTCAAACCATCATTTCCCAGAAACAAGATCACTATTCTTGTATTTAAATTAGTGCACAGAAAGTTATACCCTATTAAATAAATCAGTTTTTCTTGCCTCCTCCCACTTTGTCCTCCTTCCTCCCTACCACTCTCCCTACCTTCACTCTCTCTATTGTAGATGTGTAGGTGGGAACTTGCCTATTCCACCTGAAAAAACCTGTTGTAAGTTGTCAGTAGAATTTCTATAGAAGGAAACAGCTACATAGCTATTGTGTAACTAGTGATAGCTGTGGCGAAGTAATTACACACAACCCTAAACAGAGAGATCCCTAAATAAAGTTTGCTAAAAGATGATGCAAGACTGGGAATGGGAATCTGGACTTGCAACTGGGGTTTGGGTTTTCTCTTTTTTCATTTTTTCCCCCTGAAGTATTTCTGTGAAGACAGTGAGAAAAGAAACTAGCCCATTCACAGATATATCTGCTTCATTAAATCAATCTTCAATCAACCACAAAAATGAAATGTAGTTCACCCTCCTAAGATAGAATTGACAGTTCAAGAAAATGTTCAAGGCTGAGAACTGACCAAGGGTGTTAATGCATTTCACCTTCTCTGGGGTGCTCTTTCTTCTTGAAAGTCACGACCCCTGACCTGACCCAATTTGAAGAAAAAAACTTACTCAAAAGTCAGCCAAATCTTAAAAGCATGCATGACAACTCTGATGAGGGCCACGACTCCTCAGGGAGGAAGGTAAAACAGGCTGATTTGTCCTGCCACGCGAGCAGCAGCTGCACACTCCTACAGCAACGACTGATGTTAGATAAGTGAAACAAAAAAGCAGGGTTTGTTCCCTGTGTCCCCACTCCTGGCAGGTGTCATGGCAATATAAAATTGTCAGATAATGTTGGCTGTGACAACAGCAGAAAAAGAAGTGGGGAAAATCTGTCAAGGAATTAGAAATGGGAGGATAAAAAAAAAATAATATATATATATATATATATTTTTTTTCCCCTTTTGTACAGCTTTGTGCATGTGTCTGTGGTGCAACAAACAGCGAAACAAAAAATACCCCAGAATTCTCTCCACACTTGGTATCTTGTAAGTATAGGGTTTTTTTTCCTCTCAGTGAGATGTCAAAATTAGCACAGCACTCACCATCAATCACTCATTTTCCATTCTTTATTGAACTAGTGCCTTTACCACACCAATATTTTCACATTTTTTAAGCCCTCTTGAAGTTTTATTATTTATTCCCTCACACACTTATTTCCCCACAGTTTGCTCTAGTTGTGGTCCACTACATTCATCAGAAATAGCACAAAATGTTCAGCACATCACAACCAAAGAGCTCTCTTTGGGAAAAAAACAAAAACAAACCAACAAACAACCTCCCCCCAAAAAAACCCCAGACAAAACAGTGAATAAAACCATTTGTGTAATATCTTTTATATTCTCTCCTTACGAAATTCACTGTCATACAGTGTTCTTCATTCAGGCATTATTGTAGTTTGGATGGAGAACGACCAAGTATAGTTCAATATCTCAACTTTAAGTTAATCTCTGAAGATTGACCCTTAATTATCAGGCAATGAAGGATCCCGGAGGGAAGGGAGCAGGGGGAGGGAAGGATAACATAGGCAACTCAGTTGTTTCATTGTAACTCTTGCATTTTATTTTTTTTTGTTTAAATATTTACATAGTAATTAATTCTCCATTACCTTTTTCACAAGATGAGTCTTACCCACATCTTGAAGGTCTTTCTCCATGAAGAGGCACAGCAGGACCCTGGCCTTACTGGTGTTCTGCAGCTGCTGGAAATGGAAAGGTGGGGAATTTAACTTTCCTTGCAGTTTGTTAACAAGATTCGGACACTGAGTTGCCAAAATAAGTGAATCTTGACAAGAGATGGTTCTGTCTGGGGAGCATGGAGCTAAACTTCCAGACCTTTGAAAGTGTGACATTTGTAGTTCCCTTCTCAGCCCTTGGCTATGGATACTCTATTCAGGACAATGTCTTTTGCATCTCCCATTTTTATGTTCCTACCTCTTCACCTGCACCATCCAGTGTGTCCAAGCACCACATTGAGTGTCATGATTTAATTCAGGAACTGGAGAACTTAAATGTCTTAGTTGTTCCATGTTCATTTCCTCATGCTGCATCCTGAAGGAGTCATTTCTCCTTTGCTTTACCCTCACCAGGAATGCACACCAATTTAATAATCCCTAAGACTTCAGAGGCTACCAATAGCATTTACAGCAGTACAATATATTGGCTCATCCATAATTTCTGACAGAATTTTACTAGTTTGTGCCAAAGACAAGAGAAGACATGTCTGATACTGGTGTCTGTCCAGAAGAGGACAGTGAACATGGGACTCAAAGCCTCTCAGAAATGTAGGTCAAATTTATATTCCTACCACCTCTACATTATACAGAGGTACCAGCATCCAGCCTGCCTTTCTGGTAGCTCTGCGCTGGACTCTTTCGAGCAGTTCCCTGTCCTTTTTGAACTGAGGGGCCCAGAACTGGACACAATACTCCAGATGTGGCCTCACCAATGCAGAATAGAGGGGGAGGAGAACCTCTCTTGACCTACTAACCACACCCTTTCTAATGCACCCCAGGATGCCATTGGCCTTCTTGGCCACAAGGGCACATTGCTGGCTCATGGTCATCCTCCTGTCTACCAGGACCCCCAGGTCTCTTTCACCTACACTACTCTCCAGCAGTTCAGCCCCCAACCTGTACTGGGACATGGTGTTGTTCTTCCCCAAATGTAAAACTCTGCACTTCCCCTTGTTGAATTTCATCATGTTTCTCCCCGCCCAACTCTCCAACCTATCTAAGTCTCTCTGAATGGCAGCACAGCCTTCTGGTGTGTCAGCCACTCCTCCCAGCTTAGTGTCATCAGCAAACTTGCTGAGGGTACATTCTATACCCTCATCCAGGTCGTTGATGAAGATGTTGAACAACACCGGTCCCAGTACCGACCCCTGTGGGACTCCACTAGTCACACACCTCCAACCAGATTCTGCCCCATTGACTACAACTCTCTGACTCCTTCCTTTCAACCAGTTCCTAATCCACCTCACTTCCTGGTCACCAAACCCATACCTGATCAACTTATCCACAAGGATGCTGTGGGAGACGGTGTCAAATGCTTTACTGAAATCAAGATAAACCACATCTACCGCTCTACCATCATCTATCCACCTAGTAATTTCCTCATAGAAGGCTATGAGGTTAGTCAAACATGATTTACCCTTGATAAAACCATGCTGACTGCTCTTGATGACCCCCATGTCCTTGATGTGCCTGGAGATAGTGACAAGAACAAGTTTTTCCATCACCTTTCCAGGGATGGAGGTGAGGCTGACCGGTCTATAGTTACCCGGGTCCTCCTTCTTGCCCTTCTTGTAGACTGGAGTGACATTTGCTATCCTCCAGTCCTCAGGCACCTCACCTGTTGCCAGGTGAGGAGAACTTCAGGAACTGGAGAACTTAAATGTCTTAGTTGTTCCATGTTCATTTCCTCATGCTGCATCCTGAAGGAGTCATTTCTCCTTTGCTTTACCCTCACCAGGAATGCACACCAATTTAATAATCCCTAAGACTTCAGAGGCTACCAATAGCATTTACAGCAGTACAATATATTGGCTCATCCATAATTTCTGACAGAATTTTACTAGTTTGTGCCAAAGACAAGAGAAGACATGTCTGATACTGGTGTCTGTCCAGAAGAGGACAGTGAACATGGGACTCAAAGCCTCAGAAATGTAGGTCAAATTTATATTCCTACCACCTCTACATTATACAGAGGTACCAGCATCCAGCCTGCCTTTCTGGGCTCCCATGGGAAAGCAATGCTTCCCTGGGACTTCAGGGAAAGCTGCTGATATTCTGTGTGCCTGGAGGCCTTCTTGGCCCTCTTCTTAGTAATGTCCAATGATAGGACAAGGGGAAACAGGTGCAGGCTGGAGCATAGGAGGTTCCTTTTTCACTGTGAGGGTGACAAGAGCACTGGAACAGGCTACCCAGAGAGGTTGTGGAGTCTCCTTTTCTGGAGACATTCCAAACCTACCTGGACACTTTCCTGTGTGACCTACTCTAAGACATCCTGCTCCGACGGGGGGGTTGGACTAGATGATCTTTTGAGGTCCCTTCCAATCCCTGCCATTCTATGATTCTGTGATTCTGCACTCCTGAGAAGCTGCCACTGCAGGGGGTAGGAAAGGACTTCACACCCATTTCACGACTACACTGACCCCATCGTCAGTCCAGCACTACAGAGCAGGTATGAAGGGACTCCATGTGGACAATCATTTGGCTTATGAATGCAGAGGGAGAGCACAGTCAGCTGGAGGGAAAGCAGCAGCTTTTTAACACGTAATTACATTAACAAATTGATGCATCCCCCTGCTTTTTGACCCAAACTGGCAAGGATCCTGCAACAACAAGCATATAATTTCTACTGCTGAAAGACCATAAGAGGCAGATATGATCAGCCCACTAAAGACAGGATACTGCTGCTTCTTTCAGATCATAATTTAATTAACTGTGATTTTCCTAACAAGCACTTTTTTTTTTTTTTTTTTTTTTAAATTAGTAAAAAGAAAAGGACCCGGGGCTGATCCCACAGGATTCCAGGCTTTAAGGACAATAACAATTTAATGAGAGGACTTATGTTTTGTTTATCCTCCTGCCGCAGGCACAAACACTCCATGGGCTCCCAGGCAGAAGCAGAGAAGGAGCCAGCCCATCTATGACTCAAGATGCAGCTCAGACCTTTCCTGTGAGTGACATCCAAATCAGAGCCAATTTAGCCTAGGGGTTTTTTTTCTACTGTGCTTTTTTAAGTCCTGGACATTTTTAGACATGTAACTCTTTAAGAAACTGGCAAAATTAAAGATGTCGATTATTCTGCCATTGGCCTCTGTCCTGCCCTTCCCTCCCAACTTTCTTCTCCACACACAGCCCCTCTGCTTTTTTTTTTTTTTTTTTTTTTTTTTCCTGTGTCTGAGGTTTGGAGGGAGGCGCTTGAGAAAGCAGTCCATGATTTTAAGTTAATAGTGCCATCTAGTGATGTAAGGGACACAGGTGCCACCAGGCAGAGCTGAAAACGTTCAGGGTCTTCCTCAAGAATTACCCATCTTGTATAGCGTTTAATAAACTCTTTGTGGAGTCAGGGTCACTTGTCCCAGAGGCAAACAGAATCCCCACACGCTCCTCACATCTGCTCTGGAGGTGGGAGAAAGGTGAGGAGACAGTGCCCAGATTTGGAAAAAAGGAAACGCACTGAGACTCTGTGTGTGGTTTTAGGATGCTCTGCTTAGCACCTTCAGGAGTGGTAGAAAGGAACAAATCTGGTCCTGTGATGCCCTAGAAGATCCCACATACATACATACACCTGTATCCTACATGCATATATGTGTTTTTTGTGCATATATGCATCTATATCTCCCTAGCAGCATATGCAAATGTCAGTTGAATCCTCAGAATTTAGCACCCTAATTCCTGAAGTCTATCTTTCATTACCGTGTTTACAAATAGGGGAAAAAATGCCCCCCCACACACACCAATCCCCAGTGACAGTCATGGAAATATGTGGGGTCATTCAAAATGTTTCACTGGACTAACATAACCAACTGTATGTTAAATCTCAAGGACTCTTCAATACACTCCAGAATTTGAATTTTACAGGGTAGGTACAATAAAAGTTGTTTTTTTTTTCTTTCACTCCCATTGTGAAGCTTTTTCTCTATGCTCCCTCCATGTGCTTTTCAAAGTTTGCCTTCATGCCTGTCTCTTAAGATATCAATAACTACCTGAGAACCTATTTTTAAGCCAGGAGCATGGGATGACAACACTTTCTCTGATGTATTTCGATGAGAAGGCAAAGGACTATGATGAAGCCAGGCTCCAAGCAAACAATTCATTCCAGCTGCTGAAGGAGTATGTTGGATGTCACATTTCTGTGCTTTCTCATAAAGGTGTTCTTATTTTCTTGAATACAAGATAAGAAAAGTGGGTCTTGAAAGAAGGTCTGCAGGGATTTCTACCAATGTGCTTGTGTCAAAGATCTGAAAGGAGACCTGGCTGTTCTTTGCTTGGCTTGTATTTATTCTGTGCTTCATGTTTTGCAGTTTCCCCAAATGACTTACAAGCATTGGAGCAAAAAAAAAAATAAAAAAAATCTACCTCTTTTCCTTTCCCTGCTCATAATTCCTTACTATTTTTAAATATTGGTAGGCTTGTTTGTTTGTTTGCTTCCCTCTGACATTTCAGAGTTTACCCAGGGGTGCAGGGTGGGATGTGCTGATGACAGGAGAGATACAGAGATTTCTCCAGAATCTGTGCTGCGTTTCTTCGACTCACACAGAGGGTTGAAATTTTTTTTCATGCTGCAGGCAGAAGGGAATTTGTGGGACAAAGCTCTGCAGACCTGCAAAGTATGGTTTGCTTCTAGAATCATTCATGAATTTTCCCTAAATCATCACTGGCTTCTGCAGGTGAGTATACTGGCAATGCCCAACATCTCTCACATTTTTTTCCTCTGACACATCATATTTGGAGACTTTGGTCTTTCACTATAAAATTTCAGTTTCACACAGGCTGCTTGAAAGTATCTTATGCCCCAGGGTTTGAAGTATATGTTCTGGGCACCAAACATTAATTGCATTGTTTCCTGTGAGTTTGAGGACTGGACTTTATAACCCCCAAAATCACTTTGTACTTCTAGTATTATTTTCCTTTCCTATTATTTGTTTTCAGCAAATTTTCTTTAAATCTTAAAATAGCTACAGCATCTAGCTTGAAATCAAGTTGGAAAACTAGGATATGATCAAAGAAAGCCTGGATATACATATCCAGGGACTTGCTTTCTGTCTTTCCCCTCACTATTTCTTACCCAAGACTCCAGAAAGTAAATGTTCCCCTGGAAGACTGTTTGAAAATCTTGTTTAAGAAATAACACATGGTTACAGAGAGGAACTGCAGAGTCCAATGGTTCTTTGCATGATTCAGGCAGGGAAAATATGTGTATATGTGACACACAAAGGCTAACCACAGCCCTGCAGCCTCTAATGATCCTGCAGAAGAACCTTCATGCACCCCGATGTGTATAATTTACACAGTGAGCTTGGGTTTTAATGGCTGTGTGTATCTAAAAGAAGTGCTTCTCAATTATCCTGATCAGTGGGTCTGTTGGATGTAAAGATCAGTTTGAAAGCTCTGATGATTTTTCAGAAGCAGGAGAGAATTTCATACCATTCTGAGTGCGATCTGCCTGCAGGTAAACTATGTCTCTCTACCAACTAGAGCCAATTATGTACTGACTGACCTGCCATGACATGGAGACATCTGACGGGATTTAGTTTGCCTTTGCAGAACAGAGAAGGTAGAACCCACACTGGTGTTCAGGTATCTGGGATTTGCATGTCTGGATTTTCTACAGCCTTTGGATATAGTTTGCCTGACTTTGTCTTTACAGGGTCCTTGTTTGGGCCAGGTGAAAATTTACTGCTATGGGATCTTGGAGAGCATCATAACTGCATGAGGTGTTGTAGCACTTTGTGCTGTGGCCAAGGCCATACAGCAACACACCACTTTCCTTCTTTCCCTTCTCAATATGGATCATCATTGCATCTGAACCCAGTGAAGGGAAATATGAAGATAAATTTCTGGCTGCATTTCCTGCACATTTTCACAGTTGATTTTCTATCTGAAGTCTAAATTGACCCTGTCGCACACAACCTCCATTCCCATGTTCCCATCTGTTTTGTCAAGATCAGTGGCCATTCCGTTATGTGAGGATTTGAAAGGGAGAAGTTTATAAAATCTTGGGATTTGGGTTTATCTAAGGGTTTTTGATGGGGTGCCACCTTCTGTTGGCTCTTCAGGAAGAACAGCAGACTGACAGGCTGGTAGGCAAATGTCTGTGAGCACATCAGCTCTGTGACTGACACCTACTGAACTGTTTTTCCCTGCCTTTCTCAAAGTACTCGTGTCAGGTTTCAAAAGAGGAGTGTGTTGTCATGGGACCTAGGTGAGACAACACTTGTGTTTGGAGCAGCGGGTATGAAACGTGTTTACAGAGATTAAGTCACCTCACTAAAATACAGAACACTTGATTCTTCTATGCCTGTTTGTTTCTGTATTAATCAAAAGATCCTGAACGTGGTTTCTCTGCACACTCTTATATGGGCAGCAATCCCCAAAGGCTCTAAGCAAGGGGAGGGCTAGAACTGTGCAGTAAGAGCAAGGTGGTGGTGGAGCAGTTTGAAGGCCAAGACTCAGACCCAGACATTCCTATTCCTGCTTCAGCCCAGGATTTGCTACCACTGCCCTGCTCCCTGCAGGTCTGTCTGTGCCTAAGGCAGGCAGGGCTGTGTCACTGGTTACCTTCTTCTCTTTTGGGAGTCACACTAATTAGCAGTCACAGGGCTGGGCAAGGGCTGTTTTTCTTCCTGACAGTTGGCTAGTGTCCATCGTTCCTTGTAAGTCATGCTATCATGTCCTGCTGAGAAACAACAATGCCTTTTTCACAGGAGGTCTGTTGGGTTCAGAAGGGAGATGTTTCACCCGCTGCCTCCACCAGCATGTTTTAAAGACTTGGATGCCTGTCTAAGGTAGTAATGTAAGAGTATGGTTCACCTGACCTATTTTCTGTGTCAGACCTAGGCTGAGATGATTCACCTTCTGGAGGAGCATCTCTCTGTCTCTCACAGACTCCTGAGGCTCCTGAGACTCCATGCACCTCGCTGGCATCTGTTGAATGAACATGTGTGTCTACCATGCTGGTACTGTATGATATCACACTATGCTTCCTCTATGATCAAAAGAGTCAATAGAGCTTAATTGCAGTGCAGATTCCTCATGCAGATGGAGATGCCTGCACTGAAAACATGGAGCACTGGATGAGACCAACCCAACACTAGTTTATGCAAAACCCTTTCCTCTTTAGATGAGCAATGAAAAGAAGAATTCCACTCTTCATGGTCATTCAGCAACCACATATAAGAGCCCAAATATTTAAAGCAGAATACACTAGGCAGGACAGTGGTGTTTAGCTCACATTTCTACTAGTCTGTGAGGCTGTCTGGATGCTTTCTGGATAGAGTGTGGTATGTACAAAAATGTCAGTGCTATGACTCACATCCTTTCCCATTGATTTCAGTGGGAACATGAATCACAAAAGAAAAAAAAAAAA
>NW_009951949.1:41393-84415 GCF_000747805.2 Chaetura pelagica | reverse complement strand
AAAAAAAAAAAAAAAAAAAAAAAAGGAACCTGTAAATAAGTAAAAACCTGCACAAACACAGAATCTGTTTCTATGGCTGGAACAATAATGATCCTTTCAATAATGCAGTATCTTCAGATCATCAAATCCATTTTTCTGAAAAGAAACCCTCTTTGGAACCATTTCAGATTAATATTGTTAGCCTAATTGGCAATGAGTTTGTCACATTCCCAGCTCATTCACAGGAAAATACATTCTAAAAGAATTGCTGTCTTTGTTTGAGCTCATTAGGTGTGTGCCATTACAGTTACAAAACTAATACTTCTGCTTATTCTTTGGGAAAAAAAATAAAAATAGAGATTCACTTATAATAATCTCTGAGACATTCAGACTTCATAAATTCAAACTTCTTTTATGCATTCACACCATCAAAACCTTGTCTCATTTGTTCGACTACTACCTGCATTTACAGGAAACACCTTCAGCCCAGAACAAACAAATACTATGAATGTTCTTTTTACACTTTGATAGCTTATGAAATAGAGCATTTACTAACATAACTCTTTCTTTTCATAACTCTTATCCTTATTTTCAGCTAGGACTTCAGACTGATTTGCAGCTGAACAGGTTGCAACTCTCCCTGATTCAAAGAGTTTCCTGGCAGTTTGGAAGCAGTTATACAGGACGGACTTAATGGAAGGCAGTGACATGAACTGATAAGGACCAAGAGTGCAGAAAAAATACTTAGTCTTTAGTCTCAGGTCTTTTTAACCCTGTTACAGACTAGGGATTTTTTAGACCAAAATATCTTCAAAATATCCATGTAAATCCAAATCAGCCTTCTTTTGGTCTTTTTTTTTCTGTTTGATTTTTTTTTTTTTTTTTTAATCTTTCCTTCCGGAACAGTGTGTTATGTACAGAACAGAGTACACACATACATGCATTTACAGTGGCATCATATAATTCAAATCTGCACATCTCTCCTAGAATGTTGTGCTGGGATTGTAAAGAGCACTATTCACTCAGTCCTAAGATTGTACAAGAAGCAGGGAGAAGGGAGCTGGGTCTCTTTAGCTTGGAGAAAAGGAGACTGAGGGGTGACCTCATCAATGTTTACAAATATGTAAGGGGTGAGTGTCAGGGAGATGGAGTTAGGCTTTTCTCAGTGATGACCAGTGATAGGACAAGGGGTAATGGGTGTAAATTGGAGCATAGGAGGTTCAAGGTGAATATCCGAAAAATTTTTTTTACTGTGAAAGTGACAGAGCACTGGAACAGGCTGCCCAGGGAGGTTGTGGAGTCTCCTTCACTGGAGACATTCAAAACCCACCTGGATGAGCTCCTGTGTGATGTGCTCTGGGTGACCCTGCTCTGGCAGGGGGGGTTGGACTAGATGATCTTTGGAGGTCCTTTCCAACCCCTAAGATTCTATGATTCTATGATTCTATGAAGGAAGAGATGGAAGGTGTGATTAAAAGATTACCAAGAACAAATAACTTCCCTGAAGAAAGCTGTTGATACAAGGAAATTGAAACTAAAGCACATGTAACAGAAGAAAAAAAAACCCCATAAAGCTCACAAGCATGACATGATACCTTTATTAAGTTCCAGGCAGCACTTATTTTTCATTTATTTGAGTTGAATTGGGATTTCAGAGCACAGTCTGCTGCCACTGAAATCACCAAGAAATTTCATAGCAAATGGGAATATGATTAAACAAGTTAAAGCATCATGGGTTAACTAGAACCATATCAGAGGACTTTTCAAGAACGGACTTGCAAGCTCTTTTTAGAAGGAGGGTGCAGAGAGGTGGCCATGATGGACAGCTAAAACAGACACCAGAGTAGAGGCCTCCATCTACAAAAAGGTGTGAGCAGTACTGAGATGATGGTAATACCCTTCAACACATCCCTTGCTGAGCTATAATTCTGTAGGTGATCTGGAAGCTTCTCGTAATTAGTAAATCAATGACAGAGAAGGGAAGAATATAATTATTTAGCCAAGTGTGAAGGCAAGGGAGAGAAAGAAATGAATACATAAAATTTAAGAATAAAGGAATTCTAGGGAGCATTTTTTTTTATTTAAAACTAAGCAAAGAGCATATTGTGAACAAGAAAAGGACACCATTAATACAATTACAGATTTAGACTCATGTTGCAGACAGAATTAGGCCAGTTGTTACCAGAAGACCCAGCATTTATTTTAATTCATTTAGAAAGGAAAATCAAGATGCTGAAAAGGCAGCAAGCTAGTGGAAAAGAATTAGGACCCAATGAAACATAGGAAAGGAAATATGATCAAAGACCCAGCCGAGGTTTCATGCCTCTCCTTTCCTTCCCTGTCTTCCCTGTCCTTCCTTACAGATACTCAAGAAGAGAATCTCTGATTACTACCTGTGTTCCCATCTTGTTCCCTGGAAAATACCCTTAGGTAACGAATGGGTTGCCACTGGGAAAGAGAAGAGAAAGCAGGTAAAATCTCTGACACTTCAAAAGAACGGGATTGAAGATATCCATATTAAGGAAATATTTTATCAGCATTAAAATGGTTGTCTCCACCAGTTTCACCAGAGTCCTGCAAGGATACACTCAAAGGCTGCACTTCATCACATGCATAATGATGATTTAAAGTCAAGAGCATTGGTTCAGTGGGAACAGGATAAAACTGGTCTTGTGCTGTTTAGAGGGTGGAATAACAGGTCCTTGTTACTGGGTTTTGGTCTATGCTTGGTATGAACAAATGAGAAAGGTTGGTTGGATACTTCAGGGGAAAATGTTTTGATTTTTAATTTTGTTTGTCTAAAACATGGCTTTCTTTTCAATAATTTGCATTATCCACATATTTACTACTTATTCATGCTACCACACTGAAATCAGGTCAAATAGGAATTTCTCTACATATAATTATAGCTCCTTTGCCATGTGTTGGTGGCAGCAAAGACAATATCTGTCTTCCACAGTGAGTATTTTTGTTTTCAAAATAAATAAGATGAGAGGTTGGTATTTATGCAGCCAGATTCCCTTTTCTCTGCCAGGGAAACTGAAAATCCACTTTCTTGATAAAGTCTCTGAATGTCTTCTTCTTCACAGTCTTTGGAAACATGAAAAATACTGATAAAAAAAATAAAAAGAAAAAATATACAAATAGGCTAGAGAAATAGGGAACCCATGTAGATGGATTTAGGAATTATTTCAGACATGGACACCTCTGTTCTGGGAAGCTGGTTGTCTGTGACTATGGTCATGGCCCTTTCTATAAATGATCAGAAACTCCAGGCAGCATCACAGGCTTCAGCACTAAGCAGACCAGTTTTCACCTCTTCCTTTCTTGCATGTGCTTTGTGCTCCATGAATGTGCGTTTGTGCACCTGCAAGAATGGCCTGGCTAAATATGGACTCCAACAGTCACAGAGTGGTGGTGGTAATTCCCCTTAGAGTTCCTCAAAGCCCGCCACGACTGTTTCTTCCCCCTTTGTTGCTTTGCACAGTATGTAACCTCATTCCAGCAGCACTGGCATTTTAGGGTCCTGGTAGGGTCTAAACCCTAAGCACTAAATCCCCAGGGAGATCATAGCTTAATGTGCCTGAAGCAATAAGAGAAAAACTACAGCTTTTTCATTCACATTTACCTGATGTGTTGATCTTTGTAGCAGTTGCTGGGTGGTTCATGCAGTTACCTACATCATCATGCTCTGAATGTTGGAGCCCTTGGCCTCCTTTTCTGCAAACTGTCAGGTTAAATGACTTTGAGTTGCTATGGCAACACAATAACTAGCACATGAATTGTGTTGGCAAGGAAAAAAAACCCACATATTCCTTTAAAGTTCCTCAGGGTTGAGACCATTCCCTGAGGGACTATCTGCTGTAGCATCTCTGACTCTTTTATTTATGTCATTGAAATCCCTATGGGAATTGCAGGACTGGATACACTCCTCCTGAGCCTGTCTTCCCCCCCACCAACTGTTTGTCCTTCCCCTGTTTAGGACACACAGTTAGTTCTGCAAATTGAATTGTCTTGCTAGACTTTTAGGACGTGAAATCATTGACTACAGCCACTTCACTCTAAGATGTATTTATTCTTATAAGCATAACAAGTCCATGGCAATGTTTCTTCTCTGAGAAAACTGAGGCAAAGACCTCCAAATTATTTGTTTTCTCACAGCTGTCACAGTGGGGATGGAGTGAAAACATGGAAGAACTTGCAGACTCTGCCCCTTCGTTATCATATACAGATTTCCAAACACACCTCTGTTTTGTTCCAGCAAGAAAAATATTATCATACCTGCAACCACCCTTGCATACAAAAATGTGTGCTCTGGGCCAGTGCTTATCAAACCTGAACAGCAGCTGATGTAAAATTCTGGAGGGACAGCAACTGACTTCTCTTAGTGTGACACAGAAACAGCACAGGAAGCACAATGCAAGCCTGGGATCCAGAAAGGTGCTGAGACATCCCTGTAGAGGCAATGGCAATGAAATAATTGTGCTGAAGTCTTCATGACATAAGAAATTTACCTTAATACTTACGTATACACATTAGCAATGGATTAGAAACTGAACTACTTGATTCTTCATTATGACAACTGCATGAATTTATATAATCATGTTTTATCAGTTGAGAGCAGACACTGAAATAACTTCTTCAAGGAGCTGCTAAGAACGTACAACAAGCCAGTGATGTAGCCATTTGGTAACAATATTATGCTGCTGGAGACCCAAGTCTGGGCTGACAGCTGTGTAGAAACATAACGTGCTTTCTTCAAAGACTTTGCACCAATATTGTTAATTTATCTGATGAAAGGCTAAGCAAATTAAACATAAGAACCTGGCAAGGATGGAAGGAACAAAGACAGTTAAAGGAGCACTGGTAACCTAAGCAATGAAAATCTAATCAGTGAAAACCAGAGTTCTGAGCCAGCTGTTCCTCAGACTATCAAAGGAGAAGGACTTGCACTGTCCTGGTGTAGAACCTCCTATGAGGAGCCAGGCAAAGAGAGTCACTCTCCAGAAAGCCATGCAGGCCGAAGGGGTAATTGCCTAATGTGGTTATCACCTTGGGGAAAGACAGCAGCTTCCTGATAAACATGCTGAAAACCCACTATTTCCAAAATTTCTAATTGGTTTCATCAAATGGTACCAGGTGATTCTATCGACATAAAGTTTAACTTATGTTTGGATCATTCTCTACACCAGGCAGTCAACACTGGAAATTTTTGATACATGGCTTGGAACTTGATAGGATATGAAACCTTCCTACCACCTTCCCTTTTTTAGTTCTTAAGATTATCAATTGCATATTCTGGAAATGGCTGGTGATTCTGAGTTTCTTGGTTTTCCAAAGAGCTCACCTTGCATCAACAGACTCTCCTCAGCCTAACAAACTGAGCACCTAGATTTCAAGCATCAATTTAGCCTCCTCTCAGGAAATCTTCTGTTTTGAAGTTGTGCCTAGATAATAATGAACATACCCACACACAACCTGGGAGGAGACTGAGTTCATTTTGTATCAGCTGGGACTTCTGCTTCCCAATATTGGAATGATCACATCCATTTTGTGTTGACATTGACTATGAAAGTACACATTAATGTATATTTTTAACTATAATAAAGATTCAGCATCTTCACTGTTGCCAGTAGCTACATGTAGCTCTCAGGGGGTTGCCTGAGCTGCAAAGATGAGCATCTATTTCCATCTCTGGTCTGGATGTAGATGTTGATGGGTTAGAGCCTGGTTTTGCATAGATGCTTTAGAGGAAAACCTAAGTTCCTAAGTCTTGTCTTAGTTTTATTAATATACCATATTTTGTTGGTACACATGTGCCAATAAAATGTCAAACATAGAAGAAAAAGCACTCATTTTCTTCATAATATATATATACAATGCCATTACAAAAATAAGGTTTTCAGACATTAAACTCATAACTGCATCCTCAAATAGTTCTTCAACAGCCTCTTCCACAAAAGTTTATTCTTAAACATTTCATTTCAGATTCTGTGAAGTAACACAGTGCCATAATCACCATTTAATTGATGTTTTAATCCTTCTGTTTGTATGAGCGACAGTAAAGGGAATGTCAATTAAACAGCAGTTTTACTGTGATAGTTTTTAAAAGTGCTGTAAAGGAAAAACAGTCTGACATTTCACAGCACTGATGCCTACCTGAATATTTATTATTTTATATTTTAATGAAATATGCAGTGAAAGTGCATTTTTATGCTGCATATAGTTCTCAGTTGAACTGCAGATCATTTTGTCCTTTGAAAAAAAGATGCCAGGACCTAGTTCAACAAACCAGAGATTCTGTTACAGACTTAGTGCATGCTGTTTGTCAAAACCAGAAAACCTAGTACAGCCCATGAACAAGCTGCTGGTGGTGGGTGCAAACATCTAGTGAGGCCTAATCTGCAGTTAAGTTTTATCTCCTCATTTAGATGAAGGTAGCATGGGTAACACACTTTGGACCCTTAGGGCACACAGAGGTAAAGAAGAATGAAAGACAAAAGGCAGAAGCGGAGTGAAAGAAGAGAGCTCTTATTTTTCTTTGAATATATACATCTCAACACTATTGCTCTGACCTATCTTTGAAGGTCCAGCTTGAGTTCCTCTAATTAATTTAATTTACCATCTTTATTTCATTCTGTCCTTCTGCTTCACCCCTCAAGATTATTCTTGACAGATCTTCACTTCAAGTTAAGAATTAAGGACAGATAAAACTTCCTGGGCAGCTTAAAAATAAGCATGACCAGAAGATCAAGGGAGGTGATTCTCCCTGGCTACTCAGCTCTTGTGAGACCCCACCTGGAGAACTGTGTCCAGCTCTAGGTTACTCCACATGAGGAGGACATGGAACTGTTAGAGTGGGCTGAGAGGAGGACCATGAAACTCATCAGAGGGCTGGAACCCTCTCTGATGAGGAAAAGCTGAGAGGGTAGGGATTGTTCAGCCTAGAGAGGAGAAGGATCCAGCGAGACATTCTGTGGTCTTTCAGTACATAAAGGGAGCTTATATTCAAAAAACCTTTACAGATTTTAGTAACAAAGGGCCTATTTAACCAATAAAAACTTTTTTTTTTTTTTTTTTTTTTTTTTTTTTTTTTTTTTTTTTTTTTTTTTTTTTTTTAATTTAGTCATCTTGGATGTCATTCTATCTTGAATGAATAATATAAACCTATGATTAGGACTGCAGATTTACAAGTGGACTGACCATGAGATGTATCTAATCTAGTGGCTTTTCCTTTCACATTTACTGCAAGCTGTTTCTCTCTTTAGCTAAAACCCCAGTGTCAAGGTGGATCACTAAAAGCTTCCTGATTTAAAAGACCAATTAGCTTTAATGGCATTTATACACAATTTTAATTGCTTTATGGCCATCTATTATTTTAAAGGTAGCTCTTTCCATTGAGCTAGACCTTGAAATGCATTGAAATGATGCTTTTAAGATCTTCTGTGTGCTCAGCAGCCAGGCAGATAAGAAGATGGGTTATTTAGAAGGATGGGACATATGTAATTAAGATTACATCATTCATATTGGACAGAATGCAAACAGCAGATTTTTATTTTTATTTTCCCTGAAAGAAAGGTTCATGCAATGGGAAGAAAAATAGGTACCTGTTAAATGGAGTTTCAGAATGTCTTGGTAAAAATAGACAAAACACTTTTCTTTCCTTGCATTACTTTTTCCTGTTCTATCCCCTACTTCTTGAACCATTCAGCAAATAAATGACAATAAAACCCATAACAAAATCAGAAAAGGCAGCCCTCCACAAATATCATCCAAATTCTCCCACACAACGCTGCCTACTCCTCGTGTCTCCTCACCCCAATAAACCAAGTTGATCCCTTTATATAAGCAAAACTGTGTATCTCAGGAAATAGCCTGGCTGCTAAAAATCAGCTGAGCTACTTACAGCAAAGTGGATTTGACTTTATCACTAAATCGTAAAAAAGGAGGATTAAGGATTTTTTCCTTTTCAATTTCTCAGGCTTCTGCTTCAAAGCATGTGGAAGCCAACCATAAAGCATGGCTTCCCGTGCTGAGAGCTAATCCCTCTCCTCTGTGCAGCGGCAGGGGATGTGTTTTGCTCCACTACGAGGTGTTGCCCTGGATTTACCCATCCCTGCCAGTGTCACTGAACAAGTTTTGTTCCCCCTCTCACCCCTCACGTGTTGATAGGAAACTTGTCCTCTGTGTGCTTTGTTAGGCAGTTAGCCCCAGCTGGGGTGGTTTATTTCAGGGAGACAAGAAAAAAAGATCTGTCCTAGTGAATGAAGGAAGGGATCTGTAATCATGCAGTTCTGCTCCTGAGCAGGGGTTTGGGGGATGCAGGGGAAGAGCAGCCATTAGGGCCGTTCAGAACATGCAGACATCAAAGCCTCCCTGCTCACTCGTGAACCAGAGCTTGCTGCTCACTCTGGCTTCATGTATTATGCAGAATGTGGAGCCTGCTCTTTGATCAGGGGGAAACTGAGAAGAAAAAGCACAGCAAACAGCTCGAGAGGGTTGCTTTGCCACTGAATGGCTGCCTGGTCTTCTGCAGTTGTCTCTGCTTTCAAGGCTCTCACTTTTGTCTTACCAAGTTTCAAAAGCTGGAGGGCATCTTTGTGATTGATTCCCAATTAAGACATCCTGGAAAAAGGGAAAAAAAATAATGAAAAAAATAAATGTTAAGGAGGAGGCTGAGGGTTTGCTTCTGTGAGAGGGTTTTAGTTGGCTTAAATGCAGTGTTCTAGTTTTTAGCCAAGCCTTAATAACAAGTATGAACTGGCATAATATTGAGCAGAGGGGGCAGAATCAAGTTTCCCTGCAGGAATCACTGTGCTATAGTTTCTTGTTGTCCCACCTTGTTTCCTGGGCAAAGAGCTGAAGGTATATGGGAAGGAAGCATGACTCGTCTGAAGGATGAATCCCTTCCTGTCCTCCTGCCATTCCAGCTCTAGATTTTCTTCAGTGTGGCTATTGCAAGAGGAGGACGCTTTCTGCAAAGGAAGCAAAGTATTTTGCTCAATGCAGGTCTGATAAACTAGGTACAACCTAAGGGCTGTTGGAGTTGAGTCTGAAATAATCCAAGAGCAGGGATGAAAACAGAATGCTCCCAGCCCAGTTGGTTTTCCTCAGTATGGTTTTGTCTTCTTTCATTACTGTTTTCCTTCTGCAACCACACATTCTGCATTCCCAACTCTTTGAAGATAATTATTTTTTTCTTTAAATCCATCCATTCTGTTCTGGATTCAATCCCATTTCTCTCAGTTTCCCCTCTTTTTTACAAGTGTAATCCTGCAGAACAGTGGCAGAAGTAAAGCAAGCATGGGTTATGAAATTCTGAAAGTGAAGACTCTGGATATTCAACTTCTATCAATTTATAACATACCTTTCTTGGATTGTTTGGAAAACTCACCTTAATCAGATGTTCCATTATTATAAATAATAAAATGAGTTGAAGAAACATTATTCAACTGACCTGGAAAGCACTCCTTGCAGGAAATAGCGTATGTCAACCTGCCTCAATAATAATATATAAGTTTACAAAAACAAAACCAAAAAATCTTCATAATGTTATTTGTGAAGCACATCTACAGGAAAAAGCCAAGATGTGTGTTCCCCACTTATTTATATTTTTAAAGGACTTGGCGGCTTCTTTGCTTGCTGAGAATAGTCCCACAGCAGATGTCTAATGGCACTTACCAAGGTCCTGGAGACCAAGTTGATAATAACTAAAAAGTGCAATTACAATAATTTTCTCAGAGTGCCACTGGGTAAAATCCTTCCCATTCCTGTGCACATGCTTTTAAGCAATTTTCAATCTGTGCCTCATTACACCGTGAGCAACATGTTCTCACCCTCAGCCATTTGGAAGGATAAGCAGGAGTGGAAGGGCTTTTACCTCAGCACCATTTTCAGGGTTATTTTCCCATTTCATTGTGCTGATGAGGCTTTTCTCTCAACGACTACAGACTGCATCTTGTTTTGGTCCCAGTGAAGTGAAATCAGACTCAAGAAGGTAATTCAATTGCATGTCTAGCACATGAAAGCTGTCACTTTTCTTCTGTGTAGATTGTTTCATTTCTTAAAGTTCCCACTTACCTTTTGGTCATACTTTAAAATTGCAGGGACTGGAGGGTAGAAACTGCCAGTTATTCTTTGTAACTGTGCTAAGTTGCAGTGTTTAACATATTGTGGTCGAAGGGTGGATGAAATAAGGACATAAAGTGCTTCAGCAGCAGATGAAATTCAACTGTTGTTAGAATATTCACCATTGAGTCTCAGTGATTCCTTCTGGACATAATATTTGTCAATGAGTCCAAAACTCAGCTCTTTGAGACTGATTTTAATGGTATTGCATGCATGACTAGGTGATAAATTGCATATCCTCATTGATGACTGGGATCATTGAGATCATGAGACAAAGATTGAAACCTGAAAGTCGAGGGTGTCCACATTCAGTGACAGATCACTAACCACAGTATCATGCAATCATATACTTTTTTTAGCAGGCATAGTGGTTTTCTTCTTTATATACTGTATTGAACTTGTTTGGGATTAAATTACTGTAGATACAATTATTTCTTAGAGGTAAAGGACTAAGAATATTTACATTCAGCATCTCATATTCACAAGGTATTTGAATGATGTAAGTTCCTGGGTTTTTTTGAAGGCAAACAGAACTTTGAATTTCAGATAATTAATTGAAGAGAAGACTTGAGCTAAATCATTCACATATTTTGCAAGCTTAAGCTGTTAATATATTTCCAGAAAACAAAACCAAACCATAAAAACACAACCACCTGCTTTTCTCTTGAGGAAAATCTCTCACATTTCAATTTACTTGTGAAATTTGTGAGGTTTGCCAGCTATAAACGTTTCTATTTTTTCTTCTTCTTCAGTCATAGATGACCAGACCTTCCTTCCTCCCTTCCTCCCTCCCTCCCTCCCTTCCTCCCTCCCTCTCTCCCTCCCTCCCTTCCTTCCATCATACTCTGCTGAAGCAAACATGCTAATTTAGACCTAGCACAGAACAACTTCCAACCCTCCCACAAAGAACATTTCATTTTCGAGGACTCCCAGCCAGCTCTCACAGAAAGCCCAGTTACTGCTAAGCATAAAAAAGCCTCAGAGGGAAGAAGATAACAGGGACACTTTGATATTCATCGTGCAACAGTGTTGCAGACAGTAATGACCAGGAAAGCTGAACTAACTGCCCATCACACAAGCACCACAGTGCAGGTGCTTCCAGATTATCAGGAGCTTTTTGCATCTGAGAGCTTTGACAGGCATGGGCACATTGTCAAAAGCCATCAGTTACACTTTGAC
The DNA here is from genome assembly GCF_000747805.2 of Chaetura pelagica. NCBI lineage: Eukaryota > Metazoa > Chordata > Aves > Apodiformes > Apodidae > Chaetura > Chaetura pelagica. The sequence goes on along the minus strand of NW_009951949.1, from coordinate 73,129 downwards.
AACAGCTAACAAAGCAAGAGTGGATTTTGTCACTTGGATTTGGTTTGGATCCAGGACAAAACCTCAGCCTAGTGGGAAGGACTGTAGGTCAGGCTAAGAAACAGAAATCTGTGGCTGACAGTGCTGACCTGCTTGTGGTGACAGCAGGAGCTGTAAGATGAGCTTTTGGTTTCCACCAGCCTTCCCAACACAAAGTAAATATTTGTATATTATATTTATAAACACACAGCCACTGCAGTGAAGGGACAGGGTACCCTGAAGGGGCAAGTACCCTAATTTTTCTCCTATTTGCATTTGCTGTATTTGTTTATAACCCCACAAATTGCACATTAAGGAATCACAGAATTGTCAGAGTTGAAAGGGACCTCTAGAGATCATCCGGTCCAACTCTCCTTCTAAAGCAGGATCACCCAGAGCACATTACCCAGGGCTGCATCCAGGGAGGTCTGAGATATCTCCAGAGAAAGATACTCCACAACCTCCCTGGGCAGCCTGTCCCAGGGCTCTGTCACCTTCACCATAAAGAAGTTTTTCCTCATAATTAAATGGAACTTCCATGTTCCATCTTGTGCCCATTGCCCCTAATCCTGTCACTGAGAACTACTGAACAGAGTCTGGCTCCATGCTCCTTGCACCCACACTTGAGATACTTGCAGGCATTAATAAGCTCTCCCCTCAGCCTTCTCATCTCCAGGCTAAAGAGCCCCAGCTCTCCTAGCCTTTCCTCAGGGAGATGCTCTGATCCCCCACTCATCTTTTTTTGCCATCTACATGGCATAGTGCTCAGTGAGCATATTATCCACTTCTGACACTGGTGAAGATGGAGTGGATGAACAAGATCTTTGGTGCATTCTGTAGCCTTTTTCTTTACTGTAGAATGAGAACCAGCCACCTGTGAGCCCCCAGTGAATGCAGCAATACAGGACATCAACCTGAGAGAAATTTTGGAGTTTGTCTTTTACCTACCTTTATCTCTGACTATCCTTCCTCATGACATAAAAATTTTAACTTTGTAGAATCATATTTGAATGGCCTCAATATATATAGTGTAGATTAAGGGTTTAGTGTTCAGATGAGCACAATGGCAACTCAGCTATTAAGGCTAAGTCCTTTCAGAATTTAAAAAAAAATAAATAAATGTTGCCTGATAACCAGCAAAACAGAATAGTTGTGGTTTAAAAGTTTAAGAGGGGAAATGGGAGAAGAGGAGAGATCACAGTTCACTTCATCACTGAAGAACCTCAAGAACTTAATCTTTCGAGGTCCCTTCCAGCCCCTAAGATTCTGTGATTCTGTGATTGATTTCAAAAGCAAAATAGAATCATTATGAACTTTAACTTATACTAATGATGAGTTAGTCTGCTGCTAAATAGAAAATTAGCAGATCAATGCATCAAATGAAGCCCAAGCTTGCACTTCAGTGTTGTTTTTTTTTTGGTTTGTTTTTTTTTTTTCCTGATAGGATCTGCTGCTTACAGAAGGAGTGTGAACTTAATACCTTGGTGAATTCTACACCACCATCAAATTGAGATGAAATTTTACTCCTGTTGAAATGCTCAGCAGGACTGTAAGAGCCTCATTTACTCTAGAAAATAGTCTACAAAACAGCTGAGGGAATACTGAAACATTTTATCCTGAGATAACAAGCAGAGCATTGATACTTCTTCACCATCACACTACTCCTTTAAGATAGACTGCAAACCTCTTCTGTGTCCACTGGCAATCAGAGGATACATTCAACTGATTCTACTTCTCTGTTTTGTCTTGTTTAAAGGAGAGGTCAATATTTGCACTGATGAGGAACCACTGAAGAATTTCTCTCAAAAGCCTTTCAACTGCAAAACCTATAAACACTCTTTTCTAATAGGAACATCATTTCAAAATTGCCCTGGTGAAGATTAATCAGATGGTTAAAACATCGTGACTGAAACAAGTGTTTTCATTATCTCTCAACTGTGTTTTTGCTCCCACTTTATTTGTCCCTTTTAGTACTTCAGCCTAACAATGTGTTTCTTTCTTCTGTAAAAGGTGAGCACTGAACAGATATCTGAAATAGTTCTGATTAATGCATCTGAAGCTAGAGCAAGGAGAAAGGTGCACTCAACCCTTGAGGATGTTGCACTTGGTTGGACCTACAAGAATATCCTGTCAATAAAAACTTAAGAGAAGCAGAGCTTTCTCGGTGTAGACCTGAATTGGTACCACAAACTCTTCTAAGAGCGAAGGATCACCATGCAGACATTGTAGTCCTGGGATATAGAATCATAGAGTCATAGACTCATTAAGGTTCAAAGGCACCTTAAAGATGACCAAGTTCCACCCCCCCTGCCATGAGCAGGGAACCCTACTGCTAGATGAGGTTGCACAAAATCTGGTCCAACCTGGTCTTAGAAACATCCAGGGATGGAGTATCAACAACCTCCCTGGGCAAGCCATTCCAGTTCCTCACCACCCTTATGGTGAATAATTTCTTCCTAATATCCAACCTAAAACTCCCCTCTCTCAGTTTAAAACCATTCCCCCTTGTTCTATCACTATCTTCTCTGATGAAAGCCCCTCTCCAGCTTTCCTGTAGCCCCTTCACGTACTGGAAGGTTCTCTAAGGTCTCCCTGGAGCCTTCTCTTCTCCAGGCTGAACAGCCCCAACTCTCTCAGCCTGTCTCCAGAGCAGAGCTGCTCCAGCCCTTTGATCATCTTGGTGGCCCCTCTCTGGACCCTCTCCAACAGGTCTGCAACAGGTCTATATGCTTCTTCCAATAAACCTGTAGAAAAGGAAGGGAATAAAACTGATAAACCCCTTGACAGTAAAAATATTCTACTCAGCATTCTCAACTCTCCTCTGGAGAATTAATACTCCTGAGTAACTGGCACTCCTCTGGGAAGTGCATTGAGCAGGAGAGCATTCAGCACACACTGCTGGTGTCTGCAGATCCACGGAGGGTGAGAGAGTTGGAAGTATGGTTTGATGTCTGGGTCTGCGTAAAGGGGCATTTATTATGTGATGGAAACTTACTTCCAAGACAAACTGAAGGGCTTTGCAGCACGGCTGAAAGGAAGGTAGAAGAATTGTGTGCTTGGGAGCATTTTTTTGTGTCTTGAACCTCCCTTTTCTTTTTATTTGTTCCTGAAAATAATAATAATTAAAAAATAACAACAACAACAACAATAATAATAATCATCATCATCATCCCATATGAAAGACCTTTGTAGTGAGGCTGTGGCATTCCCTGTTTCAGGTTGGTTGAAAGCAAGATCAGCTGAAAGGAGTCCTTTCGTTTGTTCCTCATACCAGTAATTCCACCTTACCTGTTAGATCCCAGGATGATACAGATGGAATGGAAGAAGAGGAACAGTGGTGTATTGTGATCCTGCTAGCTGCTGAGGAAGCCAGAAGGGCTGAAAGACTTCCATTTTATCTCTGAGACATTTTCACCTCAGATTGCTGAGGCAGAGCTCTTTACTGTGACACTTGAATAAGATCTGAGCTAAGGACATTAGGCAAATGGGTTTGTTCCATCCCAGGTAGAAGACTCAGTAATATCAAAGATTTTCCAGAATCCCTCAAGAGAACTGTGGCTAGGAAAGATCTCAGTGTTTCTAATAGCCATTCATTTCCATTTGTTTTAACAAAAAGAGGAGACACATCACACAGACACTGTGATGCTCTTAGAGAACATCAAAGTGGCAACATAGGAACAGTGAAAAGGTGGCCCAATTGCTGCTCCTGTATTTCCAGAGAGGACCGCACTGGAGCACTTTAAACAAATATCATGCAAACTAAAAATTCTAATATTAATATAAAATAGAAATTTATTGCTAGACTATAACAGCTCTAACAGCTGGTGCCTACTAGAGGGGTTTAAGAGGATTTAACTATTATTTGTCTTTTTGCTGTTGTTTGTGTTTACACTGTCAAAAACATGACAGCAGAGAGAACATGAATTTATATAACATTAACAAGAGTTGTTCTAGGGCAGTGTTAATCTTCCTCAGTGTATGAATCATCTTGTAAAAAAAGGAAGTGTAGAACACCAGAAACATCAGGTTTACAGGCTGTATCTCACATATGATTTCAGCTGAGCTTTGACATGTTACCCATAGAATTATTGAAGTTTTTTAGTACAAACTCTCCTGCATCCCTCCTTAATAGTTTAAGGATGTTCAACTCTGAAGGAGAAATCCAGGAATGAAGCAGCCAGGTAGAAGGTCTCTTCCACTTCCAGGTCAGTATTTACTTGTTCTCCAATGGAAAAATGCATCCAATTTTTCATATAATCTTCATGTCAAACCGATATTCCTTTCTTCTGAAGGACAAATCCTTATGAAAGATGCACTGGCCATTTTAATAAAAGCCTATAAGAAGCACAAAAGTGGTATTTGACTAATTCCTCATGGTGATTCCTGTGTTAAGAGCTTGATCCATTGATATTCCTATTAAATTCCAGCAGGCTCTGTGCCCTCATGAATTTTGATAGTACAATAGGCTCATCTGAGTTCAGAGTTTCATTAATAAGAAGCAGCAAGCCCTGAACAGCCTGTAAAAGGAAATCACATATGTAAGAACTCAGTGGACAGCTTCTAAGAAAGTCATGAGATAAAACACAAGTCTGTGGTCATTAAGCCCTGTGCTGGATCTGAATCTCCAGTTTATGTCATCTGCAATTGGAGAAAAGTAAGGAAATAGTTATTCATACACACTCAGGATACATGCTAGGATGCTAGTCTAGAAAAGAGAAAATATTTACCAAAATTGCACCCAAGAAGAGCACACAACTTTGCCTTTATGGCCATCACATTATGAGCCTGGTTCAAGCCTTGGACATGATGTGGCACCTACCTGGGACTGGTTCTAACATCATGTCGTTAGCCTGTCACAGTCCTGCTCAGTGACAGTCAAGGAAATGCAGAAATCCCTGCTTCCATGAGCCAATAGTGACATCGTGTGGCTGCCTGGCAAGGGGAGGAGACCTGTTCCTCAGGCTTCTCTTGTGACTGTCCACTGACTGACTGTGGGACTCATGATCCCTGGGATTTTTGAAAGCAGCTGTTAGTGATTTGCAGCTTGGGAAGCCCACATAAAAGTGACAAAAATGGAATCTTTGCTTCTGTTCTCCTTCTGAACATTTCCAGTGGCAAGGGCCATCCTTCATGGTAGGTACAAAACGATTGTGCAGGTTACCTGGGGCTGGTGATGCCACCTGACTGAGTCACCTGTGCAGTCAGTGGCATTTCAGCTATGGAGGAAATGGCTTGGCCAGGTGGGTGCTACATTGGATTCAAAGCTTACTGTTGAGAATAGAAACAAAGATGGGCTGCCTGTTTAGCCCTGCCAAAGACAGTGCCTGTCAAAGACATTCACAAGGACACAGGAAGGATGCAACTTTCACAGCTCCACATAGCAGAAAATATTCTTGGGGAAGTTCACACCTAACCCAGACTGACCCAGACATTCGAGGCTCCAGGTACTATTACTGGTGATTTAAAATAGCTTTCATGTTGACTAGCTGTGTCTCCTTGCCATGCAGAGATTGCTTTTATGATTTATCAAAGACTCTTAAGGATGTTCTTTCTGAGCCTCCTGCTGCTTCTTCACAGTTAACACAGCAGTGTGCAGCACTTGAGAGATATTGCTGTATGTGTTCCACATTAAAAGACCAGACAGGGTAATCAATAAATAACTCTGCTAAAAAAGTTAGTGTCAGCTTTGAATTATACAAACAGGCAAGATGCATGCTTCTGGCAAGAGGCTGTACAATTTAGAGAGACAATTCTATGATTTTGATGTCCAATTCCACCAAAATAATTTGAGATCTGATAGAGAAATCACCAGATCTGTCTAACAAATTGATGCAGAATAACTGGTGTTTCCTGAGCTAATGAATCCCTACAGCAGAGTGCAAAGCAGACTTCCTGTCTTTCTACAGAATAACACTATCACTCTTTGCAGTCCCACCAATGAACATGGTTCTGAAACCCCAGGTCATGCTGCTCATGGCATGAACCTGTCCTAGATGCAGAAGCAACAATTGCCATTAATGATTAATTAATGGCTGAGTAATGCAGTAGACATGCAGTGAGAGGGAGAAAAGGCAAACATTTCCCATTTGGGTGTTATTTTTTTTATTTGCAGCTTCATAGCTCAAGGAAGAAAAGCACAACCCCAGTTTCATCTGCTTCTCCAAATGTACTTTTGTATGAATATGAAGCTATTAGTTGCCTATTTGGACAAAAGCCTTCAGCAGAATTAACTGTGAGTGAAATAGATGCTAATGTTCTCTCCGTGTGCAGGTGTGTGTGGATGTATGTCTCACTCCTTCTCTCACTCAAATTAGAGAGGAAACCTCTTTGGGCTATGGTAATGCAAACCTGATCCTGGCACTCTGAGCTCTCAGGAACCACCAAAGCTGAAGAGGTTGCTAAAACCACCACTCTGTTCATACCAGTGTCTGATCGATGACATCTGGAAAGATGAAATACAGAAACCCCAAATCCTCATTCTTTGATTAAGCAATTAGGCTTCAATTCCAGCACAGCAATAAATTCAAAGTCCAGCAGACCAGTTTTGGATTGCTTGTTTGCTAATTACAGTCTTCATTCTGTCAATGAGTCTGTGCTAATCCAGGCTATTTAGTTTTAATTTTCCTCCTGGCTTTTACAGCCAATTGGCCACCACACTATGTGCTGTCTTTGGTGATCAGCAGGGAAGAAGGATGTGGTTGTGCTGGGGGCACAGGTTGGAGCAAAAGGAGAAAGAAACTGGGATATCAGGATAATGGGAAGGGGCACAGGTTATTACATCTGGGAGAACAGAAACAAAGCTCAGACATACACAGGCAGGGGGTATGCAGAATGTGTTTCAAGGTGTTTAAGAGGCTTTAGAGCAGATTCACTTTGGGATAAAAGGAGTAACATTTTACTGGCCCACCTACCACCTACTTGCTTTTAGCTCTCCAACCATAAAGGAAAAAAAAGCACTGACTGGTCCTAATCTTGAAAAGACATGAAAAGCTTGTGTGACCTGTTCTCTGCTTCACATACCTCATGTCTGCCATGAAGTTATTTGTGATTCACCCTGTATCTCAAGGGGATACATGTCCCTTGCTGCTATACCCTGAGAGGCTCTCCAAAGAGCCAGAGACTTAGCCCCTCACTGGGCATCTGCCTGTTGCCTTTTAGAAAACTAAGGTCTGTCTTTCAAAGTCTTGCTCTCATATTACATTATTGGCTTAGTAAACACATCTGTCTCTGAAATATAACTAAAACCTAACCAGGATGTGAGCTGTACCATAGATCTTTTTGAAAAAAATATGTGTTTCATCTTGGAAAGGTCATGGGAACAAATCCATGGTGTTTCTTCACTAGAAGTCCCCAGCACAATACTGGAGTCTGATAAGGACATAGTTTACCATATGGTACCACAATTTGACTTATAATAATACTAGGGTGTATGTAGCTTTTTTGTTTGGTTGGGTTTATTTCTGTTTTGTTTCGGCTTTTTGGTGTTTCGGGTTTTTTTTGTTTGTTTTGTTTCTGTTAATAATACTAATGGATTGAAAATACCAATTTGGACCAGATATAACTGAAACTGTTTTGGATTTCCAGCATAGTTGTGCCAACAAATGTCTCCTGACATTGACAATAATACCAGCTTTGCTTTGAAGTGCATTCTGCCAAATCCCACAAAATATGCCAAGTCCTGGAACATTTTGAGGATGGACAAGTGACTTGTTGGGATGAAGGTGAGGCCAATTCATTTTCTGCCTGTGAGAGTAGAATGTAATTACAAGCAAAAAGGAAGTGCATTTAATCAATGCACTAATTATCCCCTTCCTGCTGCTGGTCCTTTTGCCATTTGATATGATTGACAAGTGAGTCAGAACACAACCCCTATCTGTACAGACACAGGCACAACAACACAGCCCTGTGTTGGCTGCTGATCAGTCTGCAACATGAAGGCAGCAGTCCCCTAATTTTTGCACTCCCTCCTTGCTTGTGTCTGGACTTCCACCAGCTGCTCCATGTTTTACCATCTTTTGGAGTCTCTGTTGAAAACACCACTGAACCCATTTTTTTTACACAAGAATCATCTGAAATAGCATAAGGATATGCTAGTTGGTGCCAGGAAATTTCTTCTGGGTCTGTTCTCTGCTCTGCTTCACTTCATTTCTTCCCATTTCCCAAGACACATACCCACTGATGGATCCCACCACACCACACTGTAACACTCATGCCAGCAGCAGTCTGTAAGTATCCCTGGGATAAAATTAAACAGAGAGACATATATCGTTGCATGTGGGTAAGGAACCCTCATGGTGAAGAATTTCCTCCTAATATCTAACCTAAATCTCCGCTCTTTCAGTTTAAAACCATTATGCCTTGTCCTATCACTGCCCTCTCTGGTGAAGTCTCCCCATCTTTCTTCTAGACTCCCTTCAGGTACTGGAAGGCTGCTATAAAGTCCCCCTGCAGCCTTCTCTTCTCCAGGCTGAAGAACCTGAACTCTCAGCTTAGATTTGACGGGGCAAAAAACAGAAATTACCTTTCTTTGTTCTGTTAACTGATATAGACATTGTCACAGAGGCATGAAGAAACTATAAAGCCCCCAAACCCCATCCCACCAATTTCTGTAACATTCTGATGACAGCATGCAGCTGGGTGTAAAGAAATTCACAGTTTCAATTTATACAGCTAGAGGAACTCAAGTCTACTCATGAATTGCATTCCTGAAATGAGTTCTTTAACACGAAACACAGAAAGACCTACCAAAAAAAAAGTGTTTGAGCATTTGCTACTTTGCTAGCTTCTAGGTTTTGCTGCTTCAAGATGTCATTGTTTCAGTCAGTCAAAAAGAGCTCCATGTTAAGGAGCTGTCAGGCCAGAATTATTTTATTTAATTATTACTGATTCAGTATGACAGAGTTGGTTTGCATTGTTCAAACAGGAGGACAGTCTCAAACAACCAGAGTCCTTCATACCACTCATTCTATACAGCATATTCTATATTCTGTATAGAATATTCATAATATAGCATATACTCTTGCTTCATACTTGAGAATATTTTATTCTACTTCTCCTAATTACTGTCATTGATTGCCCAATACTACATGAACATAAGGAGCTGAGAAACTTCCTGTCTAAGTATCAAGAACTACACAAAGTACAGACAAAAGGAAGGAAAGATTTTATTGACATTTCTTTACACAGAACACAAGCTACACAAAATGCCACGATAAAGCATATGTAGAAAAATAGTAGAATCATATTGGCACTGATGACTATTCTTTATTATTATTATTATCATCATCTTATTATACAGGTTTCATCATAACCATAATAAATAAGCATTAAAATTTCACAGTGGCATTATAAGCTTTACATTCATGATCTTGTTTATACAAGGGACCATGTCAGATTTCTTTAACTTTTTGTATGCTCATGATTCAAAGTAGTAGATTTAAAAATTAAAAGCCCTTTCCCTTAATCTATAAGGATCTGTCCACATTAATCCAATGACTTGATCCCTTAGAGAGGTCTGCATTTGTCTAGAAAGACGTTACTTTTAAAACACAATTGACCAACTAGAGAACTGGCCTGAAAAAGAACCCAGGACATTTGTTATCTTCTGGACATCTGACTGTGAGATGCCATGAATGCTGCTGGCTGGCATTTGGCAAGATCCTTAGGCTGTATCTACTGCTTTATCAGGTTAATCCACTTTGGGATCTTGCCCACTATATCAAAAGTGCATTTGAGCCACATTTTGCAGGATCAGACCTTTAGTCAAGACCTTGTGAGTGCTGTTGAGTTAGAACCTGCATTTCAAGAAAATTGGTTCACATCTGCTTTTTCCCTTAATGTCTTGAAATTGACTCAGCTTCATTTGTTTCTAATTTGTGAGATCAGCTTGGGGTTTTTTCATGTATGTCTCACTTAAATCCTGACAGACATAGTTAAAGAAAATTGAAGTGTATGGAGGTTGACAAATGTTCATGAGGGAAAGGGAAGTCAGTTAGAGAGAGGCAGAAAAGAGCACGTGTTCTACATCTTGGTGTCTGAAAAATAAAGGAACAGCACAGATTTTCCAAGTTCACAGCCTCTAATTATCACCTCTTCTGTCTGATTTGAAATATAACCTGTGAGAAACATAACTGCCACAATCAAATGTAATAATGTACCATTTAAAAGTACAACCTCTAGTGTCACATGACAGAATCAGTTGTACTCACATTCAGACCACAGAAATGGTGATAATTAAAAATAGCACAGACGACTCATCTGCAAAGCTCAGCCTCAGGATCAATTTACTGCCTTTAAATCCAGATTTGCAGGAGGTTGTACTCACTGTTACATGCACCAGTGATATTGTGATTATTGCTTGTCCTGAACAATCAGCCTTAAAGGGTCTGTTTGACCTTTTGGAACAGGCTGCTCAGAGCAGTAGTGGAGTGCCCATCCCTGGAGGGATTTAGAAGACGTGTAGATGTGGTGCTGAGCGACATGGTTTAGTGGTGGATTTGGCAGTGCTGGGTTAATGGTGGGACTTGATGTTCTTAAAGGTCTTTTCCAACCAAAGTGATGATTCTATAATTCTAAATACATGAAGAGCCATACACCTTTTTTACTCACAGGAACAAGCAGGTTTTCATTCAAAAAGGTATTTTCTTATCGTTTAATAAAATAAGTAAAATGTAACTCTTTGAAACATAGGATAAGGAACTTCACAGAACTCTGCTCCTGTCCACTGAATCTGTCAGTCAAGTCCACCTTCACCTGTTACCACTCAGCTGAGAATTAATCTGGCAGTGAAAGGTGTTCCATTTGAACAGATTCTGTAAGACTGAGAAGTTATTTCTGTTGGTCTTGCTAACTTTAATAATTTAAAATTAAAGCTTGATTTTGAGGGTCACAATTTTAATACACTTTAAAGAGAGTTTCATCAAGGTTTCCAAGACTCTCAAACCAAGGTAATGGTTCCAGTGTCAAAAACAGAAAAATTGTGTTTGTACATTGCATACAGGGAAAGATATGGCATCTATCAAACTGCCTCACAGATGTTTTATTTGGAATATGAACCAGAAGTTTTAATTTTTAAATGCCTGAGTGTGAATGAGCAGCATGGAACAGAGGATCAGAAAGAGGACAGGATTCACCTGTTTCCTTGATCTGCACTAATTAAAGATCCATTACCATAAACTCACTCTAAACAAGAAAGAAGGTACCCCAGCAGGTGTCTCTCCACTTAAAGCTTGCATTGTTCTCTGAAGGTTATTCAGTCTGTAAAGAAAGCTTAATTTTCTGGTATCTTAGACACTGTGGCTAATTATCTAAGAGTAAGTGGAAAGGAGAATTACAGTCAGATTTTTAATATTTTTTTTAAAAGGACTTGAGTATATATTAAAGAATTTATGAAGATGATTGAGGTCTTAGTCTAAGACTGTGGTGAGAAACTGTTCTTTTTGCTTTCTCCATGATTGTGTCTGCAGTCTTGGAGGGTGTATATTCCTGTCATATCAGACAGAAGAAATGTTTATCCTATGTTTTTGCCTTCTCCCATCCACAGTCCCTGAGAGCTGTATTTGGACTCTTAGGCACCTGGAGACCCTAAAAGACATGGGACAAAACACCAGTGTATCTTCTTTCTTGGCAAACCATGCACAGTGGAAAATAAAGCTAGAAAACACTACAGAATACTGGTGGAGTTTTGGTCGTGTAATTTTTTTTTTTTTTTCAGACAAGCAGTCACAAAGGTGTCCCACGGCTTGTATAGACTGATCTCCCTCATACTTCATAAGGAGATTGGACAGCAAAAAAAGGGAATAGCTAATTTCCCAAACTGGATGCATAGTTAAATATATACAAGACTAAAATTAGTAAGAAGAGTGGCAAAGCTGATAATTCATTGATCTTTTAACTTTAAAATGAATGCTTGGTTGAAAAAGATGGAGGTCAGGGAAAATTAAACAATGGTGACAAGCTTCCTGTCTCAGGAGATAGGGCAGCTTGGTTTGACACATTGTAGTGTCCAGGAAAACCGTGGAGGTGTTAGATAACACACATCAAATTCAAGAGTGCTTAGATAAGATTAGTGAACTAATGGTATGCCAAAAGTTTGACAAATCGCTGTACAAAACAATCTCCCTCCTCCAGTGAGGTGGATGAAGCCAGAAAACTGCTCATTCACAGAAGCTCTGGAGGACAACCAAAGTAGACTCCACCAAAAGAAACAGAAACTTGTTAGACTCAACAGCCACCACTAGCTTCAAAGTATGGTATGACATACATACATTGCATATGGGAACATACACTCATTATATATGTGACCATAACATCCATTCCATAAGGGAAAAGACATTTTGTCTATTACAAAATCATAGAATCATAGAATGGTTTAGGTTGGAAGGGACCTTAAAGATCATCAGGTTCCAACCTCCCTGCTATGAGCAGGGACACCTCCCACCAGACCAGGCTGCACAAGCCTCATCCAACCTGCCCTTGAACACCTCCAGGGATGGGGCTTCCACAGCCTCCCTGGGCAACCTGTTCCAGTGTCTTCCTACCCTCGTGGTGAAGAATATCTTCCTAATGTCTAACCTAAATCTCCCATCTTTCAGTTTAAAACCATTACCCCTTGTCCCCTCACTACACTCTCTAGTGAAAAGTCTCTCCGTCTTTCATGTAGCCCCCCTTCAGGAACTGGAAGGACACTACAAGGTGTCCCCAAAACCTTTTCTCCAGGCTGAACATCCCTATACATATGTGTGTAGTTCGTATCACACATATGATATATATGTTATACAAGTGCTACATTTTGTATTAGCAATTTTACTGAAAGTGATGGTGCACCTTAGATCAAAAAGGGTCCCACAGCCTCTTCAACGTTTCCCATGCATGTAACTGCATATATGACAGTGTACCAGGAATACCTTGACATCTTTCTACAGTGGGGAATGATGCAGGAAGTCTTATCCATATAAAAATAGCAAAGAACAATAGAACATTTCTCCTGGACTATGACAGGTAGATTTCTACTTACTCCTTCAGGAGGGAATTAAAAACTTTTTAAATGTGTTGCTAGAAACTGCTATGGAAATTAAAATATTGGGGCTTTCAGCAACAGCAGCTGTTACATGTATTAGTGTAACCCTATTTATGGGAGGCATAGAATAAATGAGGCCATCTCAGTACTCAACCCACCCACTCTAAAAAAATGAGTTTTTTAAGTCTGGACTTTCATGTGGAGAAGGCTTTTTTCTTCCTTTGAATAAGCTGTTTGTAGCTGATATCTTCAACAACTGCAAGGCATGCTGGGTTGCAATATGACCTGATTCATTGTTTCACAGTTAAACACTTTCAGAGGCAGAAACTACTTGAAGATGTGCAGCTCCACGCACACAGCCAATGGATTCGGGCACATAGAGTATGTGTGCAAATCAGTCTTAGACAGGTGTGGTTACTTTACAGCACAGATGATCAGATCTTGCAGCCCTTTGGGGGAAAGTAGAGAGCTGAATATGCAAAAGCAGTGAAAGTGAGTTTTAAGGTTGTAATAGAACTTAGTTGAGTCTGAACTTCTGCTTGAGAAGAGATTACACATATATTCTTTATGCTTTTACCCTTTGCAAGGAAGGCCTGACTCATCTGCATTTAAAGCAGCTTTACAATGATTAAACTGTTTTCATAAGCATTTCTACTCGGTGTGTGGATTTCTCTTAGGGAAGTGCACAAGTATTATATGGTCTTATTAAAAGAGAGAAGAAACAGCAGCAGCAGCTCTTTCACACCAGGGACTGCCAGGAAGCAGCTTTCTGTGGAGGTAAGTGACCATCCTTGTTTTTCAATCAAGGGTGGAGCAGACTCACATCAGGCTTCCTCAGTCTTTCTACCTAAACCTTATCAATGACCAAGATCACTTCAAACAAGACATGCAAAACCAGGAGGAAAATGCTTACCATGGCAGCAAGCACGCCAAGGGTGCACTGAAGGATCAGGTGTTGTAAAGAAGGCCCAAAAATGTTGATGATATGCCATGGGTCACATCTCTTTGCCCCTGCTAGTGCTATTACCTTGGCCAAAAACAAGGGAGCAAGGAGACAAATTCACAGGGGGATGCAAGCTTGAAGCTTGCAAACTGTGGCAACTAGGTCCTGGAACAGGCTTCACATGTCCCATCATTGGCAGTATTAAAAGTCGGGTTGAATGGAGCTTTAATCAACCTGATGGTTGATCATGGCAGAGGGTTTGGACTAGATTGTCATTAAAGATCCCTTCCAACCCAAACCATTCCATGAAGTTTCTTCTTACTGCTTCACCTTCCTGTTTTCCTTCCTTCTCCATTTTTGCCCTTGTCTTTCAAAGCCCTGACATCCTCTTCACTGATCTTTTTCTACATGTGGGCTTCCACCTTCCCTTCAGCAAACCTAATCATTTTGGCTATAGCCCATACTCCATCTTTAACACTAGAAAACCTCTATAACCAAATGCTCTTTAACTGTTGGAGCTAGGAGAGACTCCAAGAGTTCTAGATGCCAAGGAAATGACCCTGCACTGCTGGCTTTGTTTTTTTTCTTAACTAAAGAATCCCAGAGAAGGAAAGGGAGTTTCACTTTGAATACAACTAACAGGAAGCCCAGAGCTGGCTCTGTGAATGGACAAGCTACAAAAATGTCATGGTTGTCTCTCTTATCTCTGAAGTCTTGAAAAGCTGCTTTATTCTGCCGTCATAGATACATCAAGCAAAGAGGAGTTCATTCACTTTAAATGGAAATTCTTGTAGCAATGCTGCTAATGTACTTGAATGTATTTAAAAAGATTTTATGTGACAGAACAATACATTAAAATGCCAAAGGTCAAGACAGAAACAAAGATACTAACTGTAGTTGTTTTACTATTTGTTATAAAGGTAATTTTTTATATATATTCCTCTAGATATAAATTAAAAAACTCAGAAAATAAGTCCATATTGTTTGCTGTGGTTTGATGAAGTCAGACCACTTGGATATTATTTACATTATAATGATGATGAAGATTTATTTGCAATATAGCCTACACAATTAGAGTGGCTTTACAATATTGAGAGTCATTATCAAGGCAACATCCCATTCAAAAGACTAAAAGGAGAAAAAGAGGGGAAGGTTATTACAGAAACCTTAACATGAATGCTCAGCTAGACCATTACTGCCAATATCTTCCACAATGTTCTGCCAGCAGACGGAAGATAAAAAATGTGTCTCATCTTTTCACAGGAGTGACATCTCCCAGATTTTTCTGAGGCTCCATAAAAGCTCTCTGCCATCCCCCAAAGGAGCAAGTTTAATGGACCTAATCCAACTCCACAACTCCAATTCTGAAATCAGACTCTGAGCTGTGGAAGAAATTTATATGTATAGGAACATGGAAACCTGCAGGTATGTTTATCCATCGGTCAGAGCACTGGTACAGAATGGGAAAGTGAACATACTGAAAGACCCACCACCTTCTGCAGAAATACAAAAAAAGACCTCTTCACATTTCCCTTCTCTCACAATCATGCAAAGAGAAGGCTGGGAAAGCTGTCTTGTCAAGGCAAGAAATCACCCATCTGAATGTGAGAGCAGCTACACTGGTATCTTGGCAGACCCTGGGTACTCAGGAATGAAAATACTGCTGTGTGAGATCTTGATTGAAGCACAGACTTCTTTGTACAGGCTGCATACATATAAACACACATCCATTAGGCATGTATATACATGTAAACTAACCTCTCTTTCAATGTTTTTCAAAATTTTCTGTTGAGTCCTGAACATTTTCCAAAAGAGGAGCATAACTTCTACAGAACACTGAAGCTTGATGCTGGTTGAAGATTGCTTTTCTGTCTTGTTTTTCACATACTCCTTTGTCCATGTCTGTGGCTCAAAATCCCTGCACTGTGTAAGAGCTTAACCTGCCTGTCCCCCTACATTTAAAGTACTGTAAACAATTTACCAAGGAGGAAGTAAGCTGGGATGTGTAAGTGTAGCTGGCACTAAAATATTGAGACCAAAAAGTGATAAAAGACTTCCCAAAAAGAAGCAGGAACCAGAAGTTGTTGCCTCCTGACAGAATGTATATGTTACCTGGGTAAATCTGGCTTTTAGCTTTAAAACAGCAATGCATAAAAGGGAAAGAAACACAAAATAGTAGATATCTATTTAATTCAAGTACTGAGGTAATATTTGAAGTTTATAAAACTCGTCAATATCGAAACACAGCATGTAACTGTTTCTATATAATTTCTGCCCCTTGGAGGAGCAGATGATTTTTAGGTGCAGTTAATCTTCCTATTTTTAGGTTATTTTAATCTCATCCTTTTATATATACCTTATTTATCCTTCCTATTTTAAAAAGAGGCTTACTTTGTCAAACCAGCCTTGTTCTTTAGCAGCTTTTACCAGTCTGATAGCAACTCTTCTCTTGATTAAACTCTGCATAAGGTTTTCCCTTCTCTTCTTTTGAAAAAAATCTAGTTTACGTTTTTGCATGTACAAATGATTCCCTGTGGTTGTGAGGTTTTTTTGTGTCCATTTTTATTACCCTCTTATTTCAGAAATCTCCACTATCTTGATATTCATTTACTGAGTCATTTACTTCAGTCTTGATGCCTGAAACTGTCTTTGTAATTTTTTTGTTTTTATCACAAGATACAGAAAGCTGGTCACTTAGTATTGTAAACAAATTATATTTGCATTAAAAATTGCCTGCATTTGAAATATTAAAATAAAAAAGAAGTGAAGAATTACATGCTTTCTCTTTCTTGAGAAAACAGATGTGACACTGAAAATTTATTGAAATGTTACCAAAAAATATAGAAAATTATTGAAATATTTAACTTCAAATGTGATAAATTTTATTAAAATTGTAATGAAAAAATAGAAGAAGAAAAAAAACACAACACAACAAACAAACACAAAACAAAACCCCAAGCAAAAATAATCCCTAAACAAAAAATCAAACAAAGAACTAAAAAAGTAGGAAAAAAAAAAAGGGTTCATGTCCAAACCCTTAAAAACAACTTGGATACCTTTGTATGAATAAAGTTTTAAATGTTTCAACCATCTGTAAACAAATAACAATTGGGACTGTATGCAGCACTGGTCATTATTGTCATTATTAAATGGTCATTATTAAAGTACTAATAGAGCATTGCAGAGGAGCCTATGAAGACATACTTACATTTTTTAAGCTTTCCATTCTCTGTCTCCATCCTGCTTTCATCGGGTTGGATTTTTTTAGGAGCATTACTGGCTAGATTTTGAATTTCATATCAGAGTAATACATTTTAAAAAATAAATAAATTGGGGGAGGTAAATATACTTGGATACAAATGTAAAAGTAAAAATTGTACCTCTAAGGTTATAACAAGAACAATAATGGTCCTCTGCAAATGTAAACAAAAGAAATTGTAACAGATGCCACTGGTATTTTCCAAATAATCCATTAGATTCCTCTTATTTGGCAGCATCTAACTTGGATAAAATTCTTCCCAACTTCAAGTGTTATTTTTTTAAAAAGATAAATTTGAAGATATCTTTGTTCTATGCTAAATATGTCACTCCTTTCCATTATCTATCTGTATGTTACACATCATTACTACTAGTGAAACCATCCAAATGTTTTCTTTCAACAAATGGAAACACTGAAACCTTCACAAATGTTTTTCAGACATCCCAGTTCATCACGAAGAAGGTTTTAACCTGAGTTCATATATACTTGTTTGCTCTTGTGTTAACTACCCCAAAAATGCTATAAATATATAGCTTTGTTAATACATAATGAAGCATTAAATCAAGGACAACCATGTTCCTGGGTTGATACTCAGAAGAAATGGGAAACATATTGGTCCAATCACATTCAGAGAATTAGCCTTCCTATTCTGATTCTGTACTTCACAAGTGGCTCATGTCTTTATGTGGACAAAGAACATAGAAACTGAGAAGGATTATTTATTTCTTCCAAAAGCACCAATATTTGGAAGTTTGAATGCCTTGAAGCCATAGATCTTTATTCTCTGAAACAGAAATGGAGAGTTTGAAAGTCCCACCTGATCTCATTTCTAACACTGCACTCTTTTGGCCAAGGGATTCTCCTCCATTCAATGAAAAGGTTTGCTTCTGTTACCCCGTGCTTCAGGCACTATTTGAAGTAGTTGAGTCCTGCCACAAGGAAGAACTTCTCCAGGAAAAGTTCAGAGTCCAGCACAGCAATGTGGGCAGCCCGGCCTATTAATGTGTTGGCGGTGTTTGGCAGAGCATGGAACACGTTGTGTCTGATCAAAGTGCAGTCCTTTGCTCCAATCAAAGGCTGGAGCAGGTTGTTAATCATTTCTGCATAAACAGGACCTGAAAAAGAGTTTAGATGTCACATCTACATGCCAAATTTGCCCCATTCCCTCTTTCCTTCTGGTGTTGTTTACAGTCACTGGAAGAGAGATTTAGAAAATGACCTTTTAATTCTTATTTGAGGTAGGACAGAATGTGCTGTAATTTAGGTGAGATGTGTGAAGACAACCATGTTGATAATTGGGCATGGGTGTCTCTTTCTACTTCCAAAGAGTACATCCATTTCTAGGGAAATCACATTGAACAATATTTCTGGAAGTTTTATCAAACTGAAGCAATGAAATATTTTATAAATGAGGGAGCTTGTTCATAACAAAGGAAATACTTGGGACAATACACAGTCAAAGCTGATAGGAGGGCTAGGCCTCTGGTGGCATGAGCCATGATGTGCTTTATAGATTTTATTACAAGACAACAAGATTTTAGGTCTGTGACTAAATTACTTGGCAATCATCCACACACTGTTAAAAGCAAAAGGAAGTCGCCCTGACTTTGGATGTGCTGGGAGAGATTTCATTATATGAAGTAAAGGTGAGACAATTCTAGTAAATCCATAGACTACAGAAAAAACATTGTCAAGAGCTGGTTTTATTATCATCACTTAAAAAAAAAATAAATTAGAGGGAAGAGGAAGAAGCAGTAAGAAGCCTTTGATTATGACCTGATTGAAAATTATTCTCATCAGACAAAGAGCTTCTTAAAAAGGTTCTTTTATTGATTTCAGTAATTTCCTGTGGGAAGAGAACACTTTCTTCCTTAGCAAATAAACATTTCGGTTTTCATCATGATGATGAAAAATCCTTCAAGTGCAATGACCTCAGCTCCACAAAACCACAATTTCTCAACAGCTCTATAAATATAGAAAGGATCTTAAACTTACCTGTATGTCTGTCCTTAAGTGCATTTTTGCACATTTCTATTCTTGCTGAATGAAAGGGTACGTATCTGTCTTGGGGTGAGGCCACTAACACAACATTTTTGAAGTACTGGAGACCTGTGGCAAATACATTAAATTCATTTGTCACAATGATGCACAGTGATGAAAATATACACAGTGTCAGCATGTCTACTTCATGTTCATACATTTGAAAATCTACAGTGCAAGCCAGGTTATAATAATTAGAATTTGGAACACGCTTAGAAAAACTCATAATAGCTCAAACCTATTTCTGCTTCATCTGTGAACTATTTTTTACCTATCAACAATCATAGTGGTTAATTGCATGTCAACAAAAAAGTAAGAACTGTCTGTTTGAAAAAAAAGTGATTAACATGTTAATCTTGCAAATATTTATGCCTTTAAACATTGGAAACACATGTACATCCCCGCTACAGTCAACAAGTGGTTTTGGATAAAAGAGTGTTCACAGAAATGGGGATCACATTCAAAAATAACACAACAAAATAGTACAATTTTCAAACAAAACAGATAGAGGGAGGTGAGGAGGAACCAAGTTCACTGCTAGTACATCAGTGTTCAGGCAGTCTTGGGATCCAGTCCCTGCATTCAACAGCCCCTTGATAAATGCATACTGCTGGTACATGGACTGGAAACCAGGAATCCTCCCTCTTCCCTGGGGGCAATGAGCCACTGATGGACTGTGGAAACAGGCTCCTGCTGTTTGCCCTGTCTGTGGTCTCTATGGGAAAGGGGTCCAGAGCCAAGACCCTGACTTCTAGATTTTCATAGAAAAGTTGGCCATCACCATCACAGAGTGCTGCTGGTTGTCTTTAGTAAGCCTGTAACTTCAGTCTGAGGTAAAAGGTAGGAGAAGCAACAATGAGTGTTACCATATTCAAAATATTACATGATTCATAGAGTCGTTTTGGTTGGAAAGGACTCTTAAGATCATCCAGTCCAACTACTAACCTCATGCTGCCAGATCCTCCACTGAACCATGTCCCTCAGCACCACATCTACACATCTTCTAAATATCTGGACTCAACCACTCCCAGGGCATCCTGTTCCAAAGACCGACAACCCTTTCAGTAAAGAATTTTTTTTCCTAATAACCAATATAAACCTCCCTTGGCACCACCTGAGGCCTTTTACTTTTGTCCTATCACTTGTTACCTGGGAGATAAGAGCAATCCACACCTTCATCCAACCTCCTTCCAGGTAGTTGTAGAGAGCAATAAGGTCTCCCCTCTGCCTCCCTTCCTCCAGACTAAACACTCCCAGTTCCCTCAACTGCTCCTCATATGACTTGTGCTCCAGACCCTTCACCAGCTTCATTGCCCTTCTCTGAATGTACTCCAGGCCCTCAATGTCCCTCCTGTGATGAGGGACCCAAAACAGAACACAAGATTTGAGGTGCAGCCTCATCAGTGCTTAGCACTGTGGGACAAATGCTTCCTTAGTCCTGAAGTTGTCAAGAGTTTCTATAGGGAACTGTGTCTGTTTCCTTTCAAGAAAAGCACAAGGAACATTTAAAATGATTAAAAAGTAGCAGAGAATTCTTCTTTAAGAAAGCCAGAAACTGCCTTAAAGAGTTATCTAAGTAAGCACAACACTGCTTCTGGTATTTCTCCCTCTCTCAACTACTTTTGCGAGCAGGATGCTAGAGCAGAGGCACCTCTATTTTGACTCAGTATGCTAGCTCCTATGTTCACATCTGGACCTAGCAACTTCTTCAGATTTTTCACCTAAGCATCTACCTGGATGATTCTGACTTTACAATCCTTCTCACATTTTGCCTTCTGCTTTCTGCTTTTGCAGGGACAACGCTCCTCATGGGCTACCAAGCTACCAAACAGCAATTCTCATTTGCTTGAACAGAAGGATAATGCTTGCTTTCTTTTCTTATGAAAAGCCTGATTCATTTAATTTATTCATGACAGACCAAGGAAAGGATAAAAAGATCTCTATTCAGACATATTTTTTTCCAGTGAGAGGCCATACATCTCTCTCTGTAGTACAAAGGTGTCAGAATGAATAAAATTGGCTCTTCACTTCACAGAGTCATATTTCCTAGAGACAAGAGTTGTTAAACTTAAACAAAATAATAGAAAAGCAAAAATGGTTTTCATCTAGTAGCATAAATAAAGCAAAGGTGCCTTGTCAAGAATGATATTTCTTGTTTGCAGAATATAAACTTCGGTGCATGCTCAGTGATGCATGGAGGTCTTGTTTGGTCCTAACAATTTGCCAAATACATTCACTGGTAAGTGGCACAGAAAAATTGCACAGATAAAACAGAGATTAGATTTTATTTTAGGCAGAGCAGCCCTGCTCAAAAGCAAGTGTTCAAAGAAAGATCATTAACAAAATACAGATTTCATTTACTCCCTTGGAGGACAGGGCAATCCAGCTCAGTCCTTTGGAATGGTCCTTGATATTTCCCCAGTCAGATCGAGCCCCACTCACCCGTTTTTTGGCTGAGCTGGTAGAGGAAACACTTGCGCAGATCCGCGTGGTCCCTGAAGGTCAACTGCAAAAGTGACCCTGACTTCTTCAACTTCTGCATGAGCCACAGACCTGGAATGAAAATCAGTGTGTATTTGTAACCAGTTTGCTAATTATCAACTAAGGGGATTAAAGACATGTGCCTACAGTAAGAGTAGCACTCCACATCAGTCTCTGGTTCTTCTTGTATTGCTAATCAATGTAGAGAAAATACTAAGGGTTTCACTGCAGAGGAGCAATGGTTTTAACCTATAAAAGGGTAGATTTAGACTAGTGATAAGGAAGAAATTATTTACAACGAGGGTGGTAAAAAACTGGAACAGTTTGCCTGGAGAGGTTTGGAGAAGCCACATCCCTGGAGACATTCAAGGTCCTAGAATGATAGAACTATTCAGGTTGGAAAAGCCCTTTGGGATCACCAAGTCCAACCATCATCCCTACTCTGCAAAGTTCTCCCCTAAACCATCTCCACCAACACCACATCCAAACAACCCTTCAACACATCCAGGGATGTGACTCCACGACCTTCCTGGGCAGCCTATTCCAGTCTCTAACCACTCTTTCTGTGAAAAAATGTTCCTAATGTCCAGTCTAAACCTCTCCTGTTGCAGCTTGAAGCCATTCCTTCTTGTTCTGTTGCTAATTACCTCTCTACAATGACCTTTCAGGTAGTTGTAGGGACTGATGAGGTCTTCCCTCATCCTCCTCTTCCTCAGTCAGGTGGGATGGGGCTCTCGGAGCTGAAGTTGTGCCTGCGCATTGCAGAGGGGTTGGACTAGTTGACCTTTAAAGGCCCTTTCCAACTCAAACTATCCTATGACTTATCCACGTCATCACAGAATTACTTTGGTTGGAAAAGACCTTCAAGATCAAGTCCAGCCAACAACCTAACACTGGCAAGTCCTCAGCCAAACCATATACCTAAGTACTGCGTCTATAGGACTCTTAAATACCTCCAGGGACAGTGACTCAACCCTTGCCTTGGGCAGCCTGTTCCAACGCTTGATAAGCTTTTTGGTGAAGAAATTCTTCCTAACATCAAATCTGAACCTCCCCTGGTGCAACCTGAGACCATTAGCTCATGTCATGGTAGCAGAAATACTCAGGAAGGATTAATTCTGGGACATGCCATCCCCATAGCACTCCAAACATATTCTTCAGCCTCAGAAATGCCTCTTTTTATTTGCAGTATACAGAGAAATTGAAGACTACAATGAAAGCAGAGGTCATAACTCATTGCTGCACACTCTTGGGCTTTCCAGAGAGTACTGTGCTGGACCTTGTAGTAGATACTGAAAGCCCACCTCAATGCAGCTTTTTCTGTGTATGTTTGAAGTCTTCAGCAAATATATTTCTCAACTATCATGTCGAAGTCGTGCTGTTACAATTTATTGCTACCTCCATGTGTTGGTCTCTCATGCACTCTGCCGTGGACTGCAGCCAGTCATAGTTTTCCCATCAACTCTTACCTGTACTAACCAAAGTACTGTTGTTGTAAAGGGTTCCCAGGTGAGGCCCAGAGAGGGACAGGAAGGTGTGTAACTTGTTGAGGTAATAGCGAAACCTGGGGCGAGTTAGTACAGATCGAATGATGACGTTACCAAGGGAATGTCCAATAAAACTGTTGGGAAAAAAAAGAATTACATTAACACAAAAAACGTGTATTTTATTTAAATTAAACATAAAGGTGATATCAATTGCTCTTGAGAGGAATCTATCAGGGCTTTCAGTAACATTCCTTGAGTTACCATTTCACATTTTTTTCAGCCTAGTAGGTACTCCTTCCATCTACAACAATGTAAAAATTAATCTCACTGATTCAATAGCTTTTGACACAGGGAGCATTGGGAAAAACTAATTTCACTGAATGTTGCTCATGTAACTCCAACTGTTCCAGGATATTAACTATCAGAACACTTACCTTATTCGGGATATGGAGAGGTTGTACAACTGGATATGCTGAATGATTTCATCCAATAATCGGTCAGTCATTGTATCAAAATCAGCAAAAGTATCAGTCTGGCAAAAAATGGAATGAGTCAGTGAATAAAAATGTATCTTATTTATTGCAGATTGATGTTATTTTTAAAGTAGAATGAAGAAATGTAATAACGAGTCCAAATTTTCATCAAGGGGGGGAGGGAGAACACTTCTGAGCCTCCAGGTCCTCTAAAAATTGAAGTTCTCCTTTGAAAGTGGAGTCAGGAAGTTTCACTTTCAGTTTATTAGCATATAGCTTTCAACTAGTATTTTTTTTTCAACTAGTATTTTTTTCTCACATAGCATCAATGGTAACAACAATACCATCAGTCAGTATGGGTCACATAGCTCTCAGTAAAGACCCTGTGGAAATTCACTGTCCTCAGTGAGCTCAGAGGGTAGATAAGACAACTTTTTCTGTCATAGGCTCTCTTTGACTCTATATTGTGCCATTTAGCTTCAAGAACACAACCTGAGAATTTGAGTTAGGACTAGAGTAACTCTACATTTTGTAGGGCATGGAAACAGGTCTCTTTTGAAGACATTTCTTATTTTAAGGGGATTAAATTACCTCATGTGGTTATTTCTCTTTGTCTACCAACTGTGCCTCTAAATTTGGCTCCTGTCATGATGGGATAAGTCAGGACCCACAAAGTTTTAATAGTAAGATTAAGAATATTAGGCTGAGTGATTCCAGACTCATAAGTATGACCTTAAAGATGCCTGACTTGACACTGGTGAGAACTGGTAATGCTCAGCTGCTCTAGATACCATACTCTGCACATGGAACAAAAGCTTTTGGCATTTAGGATTTAACAGATTATTATGATAAAAGAGTTTTTGGAATTATACACTGACATGTGGGTAATGCTGACGCTAAGGATGTAATCACAAAATTATTATTAGGCTATCTTAATGAAATGCTGTGTGTTGGCTATTCAACAGTGATCAGCAAGAGAATGAATCCTAGAGAGAGACATCTAATTTCTTGCTTGCTACAATAGTGCCAGTTGTGATACAATAAAACAAATAATATGTTGTACAGTCTACACAACTGCAGGCAGAACTTATTCAGAACTGTTTCGTTTGGCAATCCAACAGGGCTCTGAATCAAATTCACAACTAATGAGATGCCATAAAAACAATCATCAAATGTTGGAGCTGCTATTCAGAGCAAACATGTCAGTAATTAATGCTTTTGTGACACAACTCATCTTGCTAATTGCAGCTCTTGCAAAGGAAAGCATGAGCATATTCACTTTGCAATTCAGCCTTAAAATAAATGTTCTCATAAACTACAAACAGTTCACTAACCTTATACCTGTTTGTTTTGTCCACATTGTTGATTTATTATTTCCTCCTAGGGTTATTATCCCAAAGCTTTCATGTTGTTTAAAAGTGGAAGAATATCAGCCTGAACATTAATCATAACCCAAACACATTAAGCATCATATCACTTGGTTGTATCTCCACCTTTTAGTATCATCTCAGTGTGACTGAGCTTGTCAGATGTATCACAAATTAATGCCTAAAACTAGTTATTTGCATTTTCCTCTGTAAGGCAAACTTCAGCTAAATGGCTGTGAAGTTCAGTGAAGTTCTCAGAGTAGGAAAAAAGGTGACAGGATGTTTTACAGGATCCAAACAGTAACCAAACCACACAGTTTCTATTTCCAGTGCCATGGGGAACTTCCTCACCTTTCCAGATTATAAGAACATTAAAAGTTATAGGCTCTGGATAATGTTTAATAGTGATGTTGCATGATGTTTTATTCTCATAAAACCTGAGAAGAGGTTTTGATGCAAGTCTAAGTTGCTCCCCTCATTACTTTCATCTCACTTATGTTCACTGCAGGTTTGCTCCTGACAAGACATATGCAATAGAAGGTGGCAAGTTCACAGACTAACTCCAACTGGCCACTGGAAAATATAAAAGCTGTTGAACAAAGAAGTTTGGAAAGTTTTGACTCCTGTTTCTCAGCTGTTCAGAAATCAGAATAACGTTTCTGAATGGACACCGAAAATCCTTACCTTGTGCATTAGGTTAGGCCTCTATGTCACAAATATTGATTCATTGCAGAGCAAAGCACAGAATCAATTTCTGTTTCTCTGTCTAGAGTAGCAATGAATGTTTTCTGGAAGGTGCTTTTTTTATCATTCAAGGAAATAAATCTTGTAAACATTACAACAGGAGAAACAACTGCTGATGCAGCAAAGGCACTTGACTACAACTGCTGGATATCCCTTATTCTCCAGAGAATTTAGCATCACTACACTTGCTGCTCTCTGTTGGTGCTGTGTTGCTTGGCATCCAACAGGCAGAGGCACCAGGCTGCTAATTTGCAAACTGAGAGGATAAATCAATTTTCATTTTCTAAGTTCTGGTCCTACAAGTGCTAATGTCATTGCCTTTGACTTTAATGCTAGGAATATTTTTCTGGTGAGTTTGAACACCCTATCAAAATAGACAAAAAGAGGAATGAGCCTTTGTACTAAATGCTACATAAAATTCCTGATTCTCCAGTGTTTTTGCTTCGTTCAGCTCTTGAAAAGGCTTTTCTGAGGGCCCTGTTTCAGCAATGTCAACAGCTTGTAGCAGATCTAAAGGAAGATAGAAATTAGCTCTGTACTACCTGATTTCTTTCAGACATTAGGAAGTCCAGTTTTCCACCAGGGAGTCCCAGTTCTATAAAAGTCTTTACCAGCCGTAAATCTGCACTGTTACCTAGAAATAAATGACAATTTTATGAGATGTATTTCAACAGAAAAAAAAACCAACTCAAATGTAATACATTCGTCTTCCTGCAAACCTTGACAGCAGGGAGCTCTTGCTAAGTGCTGCTAGGACACCACAGGATCATGCACTGAAACAGCAGGAGAGAAATAATACCCACAGAAGGTAGGGTTGGACCTCACCTTCTGCTGCTGGGGACTGTGTAATTGGTGGGGAAGAAAAGACAAGGATCTGACCCAGAGTAACTCTACCCTCTCTTTGCTGAACAGTAGAGGTAAGACAGACAAAAAGCTGAGGTCTGTCCTTCCACCTTCACAGCTGGTGAGGCACTCAGGGGACACTGCAGCCCTGCCAGGGGCCTCAGCACACATGCTGTACCTCCAGGTGTAGAGTAGTCTGCCTCTGTGTATTCCCAAACAGAGATGGTGCTGAAATACTGTCACGCTCCCAATACCTTGGGAGATGCCCATTCCATAGTAGGTAATTCCAAAGTCCTCTGAAATGTTTTGTTGGAAAAGGAGATACCTCTACCTCATGAGAAGGACATTATTGCCACCAGTATATTGAATGGCAAACAGTCCTTGCTCAAGCCAGTGTTTTTCCACCTTTCTGAGAATACCTAAGATTTCAGTCTCTACCTTTCTTTATCTGCACTTTCAAGGTTAACATCTACATCTTTCCCAGTGATACCAATAATTTTCAAGTGTAACTTTTTTTTTTTTTCCCTGCTTATAAATCATATAGCAAAAAATTCCAAGCCATGCTTACTCTGCAGTGAATAATGATTTTTATTCACTCACTTCCTAAAATTGTCCACTATCTACCCTATGACAGTGTTGGGTGGGGTTAAAACAATGTTTGCATCCTGGTGACATCCTGCAAAACAACCAAGCATTTGCCCTTTATTGTTTACAACAAAATGACTTGCAAACAGCACTTCCTTCTGGCCTTACCATCCAATCCATGGACACAGACAACCAGGTGAATTCCATCTTCCAAATTTTCTTCCTCTTCCTCTGGTGGAAAATATGGGATATCAGAAGCTAGTACAGATAAGTCACTGTACAGAAATCCTTCAATCTTCATTTCTTTTTTAAATTTTTCTTTGGCCTGATAAAAACTGGAGAATATATTAATTAATCACAACAGAACTGGGTGTTCAACAATAAACCTGTGAACTAGAAATGAGGAAGCTGGTATTTGCTTGAAGTTAGATGTGTAACTTTCAAGTAGAGACCTGGATACTGTTTCTTATCTATTCTGATTGACAGAAATCAGAATGTAGAGAAGAAAATCTGTTTCTGAGTTATTTGACTACAAACAGAGAAGAGCTAAAGCCTATTAGCACCTCACATCTGCCAGAGGAATGAAGGATTTACAAAAAATAATTTTCTGGTGGGCCATAACAAAGAGATTAAGATACAGAATTAGCAACGTTACATCTTAAAAATGTCGTCAGCCTTATAGATAGTGAAATACAAAATGTATCATTTCACTAGCATGAAGTGCATTTATAAGCAGGTAGATGTTCCTCCCATTCCTTAGACTATGGAGTTACCTCATATGGTAGATACTTTTGGTTTGGTTTGATTTCATGTTCGTGTTCTTTTGAAAACATCTAGTAGCTATGAAGAGGAGCAGCTCAGTGCTAAAAGAACTAAGCCAGCCCTCTCCTACCTAAAATTTTACATAAAAATTCACCCTGAAGTATTCTGTTGGCTGAAGAGGCCAAACTCTTCAGTGTTTTTTTGACTTAGCAAAACTTCTTTAGAACTTGTAGGAATTAATAATCACAACATTAAGTGTAGAATTAGGTAGAAAATTGTGATGGACCAGCTTAGGAGACTTTAACCTTTGAAAGTTGGGGACAGCAAAGCCCACTTTATATAATGGAGAGGAACTACTTACATCAGCCCTACTGACTTTTAAGGCAGATAAGAACAAAAAATCTAGCATTTGGGCCATGGATATGGAGGCCCTGAATTAATGGGCACAAATACATGCTTAAATATTTTTGCTTCAAAAAGAAGGAACACATTTTGTGCTTAGATAAAGCAGGACTTCAGCAAAATGAACTGCTTTTTTAAAAATGCCCACCACAAATGGTGGCAAATGAATGCACATGCAGAGAATCAACATTATGGGCAACTGAATGGGTTGAGAAAATTCCATGCTACTGTTTTCCCTCATTACAGCAGAGAGACCAAACTATAAAAGAAATATTCATGTGCTAGTGTGTCAGCCTGTGAAATGGGCTACTATGACATCAAGACCATGATGGGACACTTCTACCACGGGCAATGAAGAAAGTATATTAAAAAAACCAAAACAACAACAAAACCCCCTCTTCTCCAGCTACCCAGGATGTCAGGTCTCCCATTTTTCCAGTTTGAAAAGCTGAGACTGAGACCCTACCAGCCATTGTGCACTCCTGTTTCCATAGATTAGGCAATGAATACAATTATTTAAGCAGAAAAGAAGAAAAAATAAGTGATGACACTGTCATAGTGCACTGACAATCTAGGACCAATATTCAATACTGGCTAAGGTTGACTTCATGAAGGAGGCCCAGCTCTTAAAGGTTATATAGACATCTAAATCCCAGTGTTTTTCATTAAGATTAAGGAACTAATGTCTTTTATAATCTGGGTCTCTCTGCGTTCTCATCCTTTCCGTCTGTTTAAATTATTTGTTCTACATAAACCATTTGTCTGTTTGGATTATTATATTGCAGTTCCTCAGGCAGCAGCTCATGCAAGCTTACAGTAAGCCCACTGTATGAGAGCCCTGAACTTTATCATGGTCTCTTGGTATTACAGTAACAATTATGAAGAAAGTAATTAGAAATTCTTACTTCAGCATCCTTTCATTAGTCTCTTCAGCCATCTCCTCTGAATTAGAAGGGACAACTCCAAAAGAGCCCAGTGGCTGGCGTGTGATGGGGGATACAGCCTGCTTTGCAGAGACCCCAACCATGGCAGGGGTCTCTTTGAGCACAGAAGAAAAGGGAAGACACGTGGCTGTGCATGAGACAGACAGGTTAACCACATCCACAGCCTTTCTGCTTTCCAGGGCTACTCCGTCCGTCGTGGCCAAATGAAACCCAGTGCCATTAGCTACGAGATCATGCTCTTGACTCTTGGGTTCCTGAGGATATCCAGACTGGCAGGAGCCTATGGGAGGTTCTGCTGAGGCAGGAGAGTCGTTGAGCTCAATTTCTTGTAACCCCTGCATTTCTGAATACATTGCAGGGCTCTCATCAGCAAGAGAGCTACCACAGTCTCCTTGTGTAGAGCCAAATTCAGTTGAGGTCTCTGAAGAAGCTGGAACAGGATAGCAAAAATCTGGTACCAGCTTTATGCCTTGTGAGAAGCTCTCCTCTCCTGAAATTCTGCTACTGGAGTAGAAGTCTTGTTGTGTTTTTAAAGTGTCTGGTGTAAGTTTATCCTTTGGATCCTCAGTGCACGTATCAAGCTTATCCATATTTTTGTTCAAGTAATTACAAGCCCTTGGTGTTTTTAAGCTGCATTCACCATTGCTCTCCAGTGACTGGCACTCAGAGACATTATCTGGGAGCTGCTTTGGATAAATATGTGGTTTTTCATTTTCCAAACTACAGTAAGTCACTGGAAAACTTTCCTTCTCCTCTTCCCCTTGTAACTCAATGTTACTGCTACTGTGTTTGATGGAGGGGTGTGAATGTCCTCTTGGTTCATGTTTTCCACTTTCCATGGTGATTTGACACTCAGAAAAGTCCACGACTGATTTTCCATTTTCACCTTCTGTTTCAGTGCAACTTTTAAAGTTTCCTCCTGCATCTCCTGAGGTTGCTTCACCATGCTTGGATATATCCACATCTTCTGAAGGCTCTTCTGGGCTACTGATCTGAGGAGCTGAGACAGATTTTGTCAGTTTGTTGAGCTCCACTTCCCTCTCCTCTTCCTCAAAGGGCAAAGAGCTGATGGATGTGAGTGACGCTTGGATCCCGCTGGGCAAGCTGGCATTGCTTTCCGTGTGGCCACCCTCCAGGGAATTCCGGTGGGTTCCATGCCTCCGGACCAAGGGGTGCAGGATCTCCCGGTCACTGGGCAGCTCCAGCGCCCGGCTGCGACCGTCGGACCACGCCACTGAGCTCGGCTCGCTTTCAATGCCGGAGTCGGAGATTAGAGAGGAAGATCTTTTGATAACCCCAGACATCTGAGTAAAATCTTCACTCTCCTCACCTCGTTGCTCCTTTGGGAACAATTTCACTTCAAAGCTGTGTGTGGGTAAAGGTTTCAAAACTGGGAGCAGAGCTTTGGTGTTGGGATCTCCTGGTTTTTCAAGACCGGTTAATTCATTCGGCACAAGCTCAGATGAAGTTAAATTATTCTCGGGATGACCAGATTCATCTAGTTTATGTAATTCAGTCCTGCCTTCCAAGCCATCAGTTCCACATGATCCACACTCATGCTGACCACTGACAATTAACATGGGCTCACTTTTGTGGGAATCCTTATTGCTAGGTTTCGTATTTCCATAGGTAACATCCACTGCAAGTCTGTTGTCCTTTAGTAATGCTTCCTCGGGTGTTTTAAAGTCTTCTGATGTGCATTCTGTATTGCCTGGCTCTGAGTCAGAAGTAGTTCCTTTACTTGAAATGAAAATATTTTCACGTTTCCTTTGGCCTTCTTTGTTCACTGTACATACCTGAGATGTGGAGTGCTGGTTTAAACCCTTAGCTGTATAAGCAGCACCTGCAGTACCACTGTGCATGCAGGAGGGATTCCCAATTATCCTATCTGTGTGTATCAGCAGAGAACCTTTCCCAAAGTCTCCTTTCATTACTGCAGTGGAATCACTAGATGCAAAATCTTTGTTAGCATCTATTACATCCATCTGAGTATTCGCAGGCATCTCAAAGTCTGGGAAAACTTCTAAGTTCTCATCTGAAAGAAGGAAAGAAAAAAAAGGAGTAGTACCTGCAAGAATGCAGCAAATAACCTCAAGGTGATGTGGGACTTTGAAAAGCAATTGTAAAGCCTAAAAATAGTATGTATATTTATATTACATAAATTGTACCTACATTAGAGACAAATTGTACCATATTACAAATGCAAATACCAGGGTGAATTTGACTAGAATTATACTACCTAAATAGTTATAGTTAGGCCAAAGAAGACCATATCAATAAAATATACTCCTCTCAGCATAATTATATCCAAACTGACTGTTTTTTAAACATAAGTAAGCAAAATAAAGCTGATGCTTCCATGTATTCCTG
>NW_009951949.1:33173-41326 GCF_000747805.2 Chaetura pelagica | reverse complement strand
TGTCAGGTGACATTGTTCCTAGTACAGCTCTTGCTTTTCAGTCTAATACTCAGTCTAATAGCTTAAATATCTGTAAAGAGCCTTTTAAAAATGTAGGCAGTTAGATAACTCTGGAAGAATAGAAATTTTGGACCACTGGCCACATTTACTAGACTAGGGTCATCTATAATATTAATACATATTGCATCCTTGATAATCTCCATAGTTGAATACAAAAAAACACAAAAGGGAACCAATGGCTATGAGATTTTACTAAAATTCTGTGGAACTAAATAATTTCTAATTAAAAACTTGATTTTGGTACTCAATAGGAAAGTACTTTTTGGGAAATGCTGCCTTTGAGGGACAGTGTTGGGCTTTATGCTGAAATTGTGGGGTTTGTTCTGAATTTTCTCACCACTAGATGTCACAATGGGAATGAAATCCATATTGCTGTTTTTCCTTTAAATTTGTACAGTCATGGAAACCCCGAAAATGTTGTTTCTTTCCAGATTTTGCCCAGATTATTTGTTTGTAGCTAAACAGCTTACCTTGAAGATGAAAAATATGAAGCTACAGGAAATACTCTAATTTGCTACTGGGGAAAACAGAAGAATACAGCTACATTACATAGGGGATCACACACTGATCCAAGCTAGAGTCAGCCTGAGGGATGTGAAATTGCTTACCTAGGGCTGGGGAAGTGAACCTCCCTCAGCTCAAGCTGTCTCATGAAGCTGTACCTTGTGGTGTTTTACTCACCTTTGCAAGGCGTATCCATGTACCTGTCTTCAAAAATAACTGGAAGTGTGTTCCAGTCCCCATCTATGTCCAGGCATTCTGCTGGGAGTGGGGGCATGCTGGTGAAATACTCTGAATTACGGATTTCTGTAGAAATCTGTCCATGACTTTGAATCCTGGTAGCAAAGAACAAAAGAAATCATGTTTGGGTCATTACTGAGCTGTTTCTCCATCATTCCTGCAAGCTGGGCAGCAAAGCTGGGTATGTAGGCAGAAGACAGAGGCAATGGACTTAAATGGAGAGGAGGCAATACTGCATGATGAGGGGGTAACCAGCATGGGATACCTACAACTTGCAAAATCCCTCACTGTCTTTTTTACATTTTTGCAGCTGCTATTGCCACAGTGTCCTCTTAGCTACCATAATTTATTGCTATTCTCCCAAAGGTAACTGCAGTTAGATGAGACTGGATCCCTCAGCTGGTTTTCTGGTCAGGAAAAGAAGTCTGTCAGTCTGGCTGTGGTAAGGTTTTCAAAACCCAGATACAGGAAGCAATAATAAAAAATGTTAACAGTAGAGGGAGGAACAAAGGCCAAGGAGGAGGCATGGCAGGTCCTCTATCTCACTTTTATCAGTCCTTGGAGCACTGTGATATCTCACATTTGTGTGTCTGGAAGAGGTAAGACACATCAATTCAGTCACTGTCTGGTGGCAGAACTAGAAGACCTGTCTGTTTCCAGCTTTTGGGCCATGGAAAATGCTACCTGGCTTTCATCAGGGAATGTGACATTAAAGTGGCACATGGATGTGGGTTCAGCTATAATAAATGCAATTATTTCTGGTTCTGATGAGTTTTCCTATGTAAGTTTCATCCTGAAAATAGAGGAAAAACATCAAATGCAGTCTGGTTTTTTTTTTGGTGTTGACTCTTTGATTAATTTCTCTGTTTATGCTAAGGAACACAGAGGAAGGTGACAAGCTGTTCATCAGTGATCAACTGAATACAATTCACAGATCCCATAGGGGAGCACATGCAGTATTTCCAGCTACCACTGGCAAAAGGCAGGTACTCAACATGTCACAGTTAACTGCAAAAAACACACTTTGCACATTATAAAGCAAAACTCCGCAGGTTTGTAGCTCATGCCAGCATGGGAGATGCCTTTGTCTAGACCAGCACATCGGCTTCTAACTTCAAAATATAATTAGGACAAGAGGAAATGGTCTCAAGTTTCACCAGGGGAAGTTTAGATTAGATATTAGAAGAAACTTCTTCACTGGAAGGGTAATTAAACACTGGAACAGCCTGCCCAGGGAGGTGGTTGAATCACCATCTCAGGAGGTGTTTAAAAGACCTGTAGAAGTGGTACTTAGGAATATGGTTTAGCACTGGACTTGGTAGAGTTAGGTTAATGGTTGGTAGAGTTAGGTTATGGTTGAACTCAATGATCTTAAAGTTTTTTTCCAACCAGAACTGTGATGCTGTGATAATTGCTGCTGTCATTTGCTCTTACCTGTAGGCCAGTTATTTTTTCCTCAAAGACAAACAAATCAGTGGTTGCTAAAACATGACTCAGAGAGGAGTCACAAATAGCTAACTGCTCATTCCTGCCTGCAGCATCACCTGGGTGTTTAGAGTTAACTCTTAACACAAAAAAAATGTCTCACTGACATATTAATAGCATCAGCATTTTACTAAAGACCACATGTAAAAATAATAAACTAAACTTGCTTTGAGAACAATCTCTGGCACAAAAGATTGACCACTAATAATTGGAAGGTTTGAGAAAATACATATTTTTTTCTGTAAAATATTGGGAGGATATGTCACCTGTGTCACCACCTACAAGAACCACCTTCCTATGTGATACCCAGACCCACCCCCCCCAGTGTGTTACCCAGCCTACTGAAAATGATGTTGTCATCTTCTGTCAACTCACAAAAATATGGGAGGCAAAAAAGTCTTGTCTGGTAAGAAGGAAGAAAGAACTGGGGGAAAATGGTTACTGTTTGAGGTGGTTACACAGCACCTGGCACCCTGAGACCTGATCTCACCTGAACATTCTGTGAACTCAGCTCCCTACTGCTACCCCCAACATAAATAATACTCTGGCAGCCAAGACTATTTTTCCAATATCATCTAGCAAAATCAAAAAGAAAACATGACTCTGCCATGAGGCCTGTACAGTCTGAATTTACTACATAGACCAACTTTTAAAGTTTGTAAACTATTTACTTTTTTTTTTTTTTTTTTTTTTTTACTCAGTTTCCTTGATAATCACTGAGGAAAACGTGTTTATCTGCAGGAAACAGGCTAGTCCTGGAGAAATGAAAGCACTTCATGCAATTAGGCTTCCTCCTGTGCAGGGTTATGTTTGCTTGAATAGGGCTATGAGTGTCTGTGCCCTCACCTCAGGATCTTGACATGAGGTTATCCTTGTATATACCTCACTTAAAACCTGACATGGGAGGACTAAGAGAGCACAGCTGGGCCCCTGCAGCCATGGTGCTGCTCTCATTTGGCAGAACAAGGTAACCTCTTACAACCCATCCACTAATTAAGTCATGGCCCTTTCCATCAATACTGAATCAGCCTTAATGTCCCTAGTGACAGCTCTGAGAAAGTAATTTTCTTCTTTGCACCCAGACAGAAGCAGGTGTCTGACTGAAGCTCATCACTGTGACAAGACCTGGTGTCATGGCCTTTAAGTCCCTCCTGAAAGACATGTTTCCACCCTGACAATGCTGTGGTCCCACAGGTAACAGGCTGCTTCAGTGGAGAAATAGTCCAGGCATCTCTCCTTACTCAGAAATTCAAATCTGAGCATTTTTCTTTGAACTCTGCCTTCAGGGGTCAGGTCCTGATCATTACCCATGGGCTTCACTTGGGATCATCAGCTAAAACTGAAGGTAAGATTTGCCCTAGTGCAGCTCTTAAAGTGTCTTTTCATGCTGCACAGATTCATTCCAAGCAAGAAGTGTCAGTCAGAAGGAATTATTTACCTTGCCATTCTTTTATAGCTTATTTTAATTAATGCAACCCAGTGCAACATTTGTTTTCCCAGACTTTTTGCACTGCTGATTCTCAGTCAATTAATTATCAGCCCTGAGCTGACATCACTCCTTTGGTTCCTCCAGCTAATGTGGGGGTATTCCTGATTGCTGTCATCAAATGCTGCATCTAGTGCACATCCATACCTTTGCATTGGCCGTTTAATACTCCTGTCTATATTTAAAGATCCTTTCTGCTATAGAATGTGGGGCTGGATCAAAAGAAATCCATTACTGTCTACCTTAAAAAAATGTATATTAACAATGGTTAAAAACAAATTTTTAAATTTTAAGCTTCTGTTCCTTTTTAGCATTTCTTTCCCATTAAAAGTACCATTACTGGATCTACTGTAGTGAGTTTAGGAAGTTAACTCAAGAAAGATATAAAGAAATATTTCTGCCTTCCCTGAGGCTGGTGGTGTTAGTGGAGATATGGTCTAAAGAGAAATGCATCCATCTGCAACTGAGAAGACAGATGGGGAGACAGGATTTCCTGCATCATATTCCTAGAATACAGTAATTTTGAAATTAACAGTTTCTGGCACCTGATTGGAATCACTTACTTTTGACACTGATTTCAAAGGTTTTACAATATGGATCTAGAATAAATTCAGTGACTTCTCCCAGACCAAACTCCTTCTTAATCAGCAGAAAAAGACCTCAGTCTTGATTGTAAAATGTTTTAAACTACATTTCCAGTCATTCCAATGGCAGGAGAGAGTTAATGTGTTACTTACAGGCCTTCCTGGAATGTGAGCACAGCTTCTTTCTGGTGCACGGTGTAGAAGAAGGCTTCTGAGAATCTCCTCACCTGAGGAAGAGACACAGAAGTTAAACCTAAGATCTGCTGAAAGGTGCAAGTACAATCAGGCTGATAATGGAGCAGTGACTGTCAAGCCCAGATCCCTCAGTGTGCTCTGTCTGCACCACTCTGGTGGCAGAAAAAAACCAGAGAGCTCCATTCTGCTTCACTGTCCCAGTTCAGCACAAAGCAGCTGGTGTTGTGGCTCATTTTGCTGGGAGGCAAGAAGTGTCCCTTGACTGTAGTTCAAGATTTGCTTTTGTGCATCTTCTGACTACTTTTCTAAAAGCTGTCAAATATACCATTTTCCCCTGTATTCTTGAAATGGTGAAGATTTTTTCCTTTCCCACTGTGCAAACCATATAGCAGTAGAGAAGATAGTTACAGAATTAGAACCATTCATAATTCATCATTTCTTCTGTGGGAACATCCACAGTGACTCTCAAGAGAGCAGAGGAAGTCTTATGTATCAGCTTAGAGGAGAATATGCTCTATCATGGGAGAAACACATCTGCCTATGACATGATACTTAGGAATGAGAGCCCTTCAAATCTTTTCATGGACATTAGATCTGTTCTGTGTTGGATAATCAATTGCAAAAGAGCCACAGCTCTGAAGTGTCTGGCAGAGCACAGAGTGTGAAATAAGGTATAAAAAATTCAGTACTGCTATCTGCCCTGGAAAAAGCTTTGAGTTTAAATGAATCAAGCATAATATACAATCAAATGTACTAAGCTGTTAAACTGCAGCCCATATATTACTAATAATGTTTGTAAAAGTGACCTCTGTTACAGCGTCAGAAAATGGCAGGGAAATGCATATTTCACAGCATCTTGGCATCTCCCTAAATCCCAGCTGTGTTTTAACAAACA
Source organism: Chaetura pelagica (assembly GCF_000747805.2). Taxonomy (NCBI): domain Eukaryota; kingdom Metazoa; phylum Chordata; class Aves; order Apodiformes; family Apodidae; genus Chaetura; species Chaetura pelagica. The sequence continues at coordinate 35,880 of NW_009951949.1, read as the reverse complement.
GCCTTTCTAAAAAAAGGACTAGCATCCCCCTTCAAAAGCACTGTACCTTAATAGTGTGACTTTTCATCTCAAACTCTTTCCCAAAGCTGGGAAAGTATTATCCCCCCCTTATATGGGGAGGAACTGCAGCACACAAAGGTGTGTCATCTGCCAACAGTCAAGCAGGCAGTCAGCATCAGTTGAGGCTGGAACAAACCCCAGGCTGGGATTCACCTTGCTGGAGCTGGGAGCATACAGAATTGAGTCCTTCGGCTAAAAGACACCCAGGTCCTCTCAGAGTAAAGGGAGACCTAGTTAAACTAACCAGGAGAGTTTCATTATCAGTCACTTTAGCATCTCTTCCTGAATTTTGTGCCTCCTTTTTGCAAGTTCAATCATACTCTTGGGGAGAACACCTGGAGAGTTGGGTCCCTCTGAAGAGTAACCAGACCTCCTTTGGCTTTCACAGGAGCCAGAGCATAAGCTAGAGATGTCAATAACTGCATTGTAGACTACTAAAGCTAAGCAAGGTGAACCCTATTTTTCTCTGTGTCCCCTCTCTAATGATTATATCAGACTATGAGTTCAGCTCAGGTGATGTGCTGAACTGATGTATCTGGCCAATAACCAATGTCCTACAGGAAGGCACAGCACTTGCTGAGCTAATCAGATAAACAGATCTGACAACGTTAGCTCAAAAGAAAAGTGCTCTTGTGCTTTCTTTATTATCAAGTACAAGAAGCAATTTCCACAGGAACAATATTAATATTTTGCTGTGTGCACCTCACGAGGAGAAAGGCAAGAACATATGTATTTGTGACATAGAGAAGAGAACAAATCCATTTTACTTATGGCAGTTTTTGTGAAAGAAGTTGAGATAAAATAATATTTTTGGTCATTTGTCATTGTGATACTTGTGCTTTTTAAAACAAATGTTTGTGATTTATGGATATCTAGCAAGTACAGGCAACAAATATCTCTTCCCACCCACTTCCTGTTCCATGTCTGACTCTGGCATTCAAAGTGCCCTCATTTTACACAGGATCATGGGTCCCATCTAAGTAACAGCTTTCACTGCAGAAATTGAAATCTGTAATTTCAAATCCTGGGTTTCATCACTTCTTCACTTCTTGCCCTGCTCACCTCATTTCAAGTAATACTCATATGGGCAGAAAAATATTGGAAATATCCAGATAAATCATTAATGTCTATCAGGAGGTAACTGTTGCTGAGCTAGATTTTAACTTCTTAACATTACCCTTAGCATGTGATGTTCCTGAGTCAGATATGCTGTTACTTCTGGGTGGAGTGTTGCCACTTCCAGGAACTGGGTCCACAGGTTTAGGAGGTGGGAGCAAAGCCAGGCAAGGTCCTTGCTTATCTGTTCTGCTATCTTCTCTGGATTGCTCAGCAGCTGGGGGAGAGAAAGCACATTTTGAGGTCATGACAGTGTTACAAAGGAAAATCAGTTCATAGGTTAGGTTAGGTCCTTTCCGTAACAACAACTGTAGAAAAAAAATCCTCTTGATTTATAATTATTACTAAAGCTACTATTTTCAGTTAGTAATTTTCAGTTAGTTATTTTCACCCCAAATAAAGTTGGTGAAACTTTTTCTTTTACTTTTAAAGAGCCACATATTTTAGAGCGAAGTGTTTCGGCTACATAATTGTTGAGCAAGAATTGGAAACAACCTCAATTTTTGTGGACTCTATTGCAGATGGAGCAATTCAGACAAGAAATAAAAATAAAAATAAAAACTAGGTTCCAAATTAACCACCAGATGGTGCTGGATGCTCTGAAATACTAAACCATGGCCCACTGTTTCGAGTAGTGAAAGAATCCTTCTCAGCCATGTCACACCAAGACACCAGATGGGTGGTTGCAGAAGGGGGGGGGAAATGAACATCAAACCCCCAACCAAAACACTGCATCCTCAGCAAATGATGAAAACAGACATCCTAGAGTCTGCTGTTGCTTCTTGCCCACACTAGAACATGCTAGGTCCCTCCATGCTCTCTAGCTCTAGGCTGCAATTTTGTGCTAAAGCTCTGAAGCCCAGGACTTGCGTGTGAACAGCAAAGTCTCTGCATACCAGCCTCTCTGTTTTCACAACTCCTTTAACAAGAGGCAGCCATTGCATTTTACCTCCATGTTTTGGTACAGAGTACAGAACCAAGCCTTCATCTATTCCTGGGGTCCCTATCCACTTCCATGAAACTGGGAATACTATCAGAAATAACCCAGACATAATACCAGAATAATTGCTTCTCAGCAAATGTGTGTGTGAACAACACAGAAACTGTCCCTGAGTTTACACTGTTTGGGTGCTATTCTGTTTAAATGACCTGTCCAAAATGGCACAAGCTCCAGTGCCTATCCTGGTACTGGAAAAATCAGGGGAATACTGGTAGATAAAAGATTCTGCTGAAGCATTTAATTTTTCAGAGTCAGGACACTACTGTATGTACTCATGTTCAATTTCACATGCTGTATGTCAGTTGTTATTTTTTTATTTAGTCATAAACTGCCTCTTACATCATAAACTGAAAGCAGAGTCTTCAAAGATGATGCATTACTAATGCAAATCATACCTGGAATGGGGGTCTGTGGGAGGGAGGGAGGCAGGCAGGCAGGCAGGCAGGCAGGCAGGAAGGCAGGAAGGCAGGAAGGCAGGAAGGCAGGCAGGAAGGCAGGCAGGAAGGCAGGCAGGAAGGCAGGAAGGCAGGA
>NW_009951949.1:22222-32929 GCF_000747805.2 Chaetura pelagica | reverse complement strand
AGGAAGGCAGGAAGGCAGGAAGGAAGGCAGGAAGGAAGGAAGGAAGGAAGGAAGGAAGGAAGGAAGGAAGGAAGGAAGGAAGGAAGGGATTCTGAGTACTCCCAAAACCTGCTGCTGTGCTGTTATCTATAACTGGTTTTAACAATATTGTCATATACACAAAAAATCCTAGAGGTTTTTTTAGGGGTTAATTTTACTTGTTTGTTAACAAATTAATCAGAGCATTAAAAAGATATTTCCCTTCCACGATCTCCTGCATTGAGTATCTGCTCTGTTCTTGGGTTGAATACCAAGTTATAGCAGAATAAATGCACTTTTTTTTTTGCTTCTTTTGTTTGTATTTCATTTTAAAAATTAATGTAGTTCTGGTAACACTGGTAACTGGAGACTAACCCAACAGGCTTCTCTCTGTATAGTTTTTAATAAGATTTTCTTCCTCTACAAATGACCAGTTTCTGTATGTTCTGCTAAAAAATTACTGGTTTCAGTTCACACACTCCTAGAAACAAAACACTGACAGATCATTGTCAATACTACTCTGTACAACAGGGGTACATACGATTTCAGCACTTAGACTGCAGTGATGGTCAATGCTACATCTTTTTCCCACCAATATCTTACAAGATCTCAACACTTATGTCTCAAGAGTCTCTGTAAATTCACTGTGTTTATCATCAAATTATGCATGGATGGATAGAAAGCTCTCACCTCAAGTTACTAGAGCAAAATGTTTTCATGGTGTAGAGGAAAACCCAAGTTTTTTATAACTCCCCAGAGAAACAGCTGTTCTAGCTACTGCATTCACCTCTCTGATGCTACTGCGTTCCCAGCAGCTTTCAAAGAGTCAAAGCACCTTGGCTTTATTAATATTGCCATGCAAAACAAATCAATAAGTTTATCTGGGAGAAGAATTGGACAGGAATTAGAAAATAGAGAGAAACAAATGCTGGCATTTTCTGATATAAGCCAAGCCAATTCAGATTCTTCCAGAGTCTCACCAAATAAGTCCAAAGAAGATGCCAGATTGTGTTGTTTGACCTCCTATATCCTTTCAGCTTCTAAATCTAGTAGAACTGAGCCAAAGAATTTATGGTTGTCTAAATCAAGTTTATATGAAATCAGATTTCCTGCAAAGTATCCAAATCTGAATTTAGAATTAAGAAAACTGCCATTTCAAACATTTTTCACCCATGGCTCACAAACTTCAGCCCATCATTTCTAGCTGGAGTGTGAATATACTTCCAGTTTGGTTTGGCTTCAGTTTCTCTCTGGTAATTGTTTTATTGTTTGTTTTTTTTTTGTGATTCTTCCCTATGCTGCTCCTCCTGCTAATATACTGAGCAAAGCAATCCTATTAAATCTCTGATTTTAAAGCATTTTCCCCAGTGATCAGCTGACACTTGCTTTTCTTCCTGGCACCCTTGTTGACTTGGCTGTGTCTCACGTGAAATAAACACAGCAGAAGCAAATTCAAGAGAGTTGTTGAGTCATTTCTGTGCCAAAATAACTTCTTCTTTACCATAAGCCTCCCTACATATTTAAGCATTTTTATTTTAAGAGATCTGGTTGTATAACCTGCCAAAGTATATTTTCTCCTGTCAGCATGAAAGCTGTAATTGCAATCTACCTCCAAATATTTCTTTTTCTGCATACTCTGACATTCATAGCTAGGCTCACTGAGGATGTTAAAGCAATCCAGCTGGTGACTTAAACATCTTGTGACTAATGAAAATTAGTTAACAATTAGTTAAATTGTTGGTGGGAGAGAAACATTCAACAAACTTTCTGATGTCACCAAATTCCCTTTCTCCCCACACTGATATGTGACTGGGCATTTGAAAAATGGACTTGAAGAATGTAGGGGCAGATTCTGGTGAAGAAAATACCTGCAGCTCCATACAAAGCTGAGACAGCGTCTCTTCTGGAGATAGCTCCTCTAGGGAAAAAAAAAACAAAACACAAAGAAAGAGATCAAGTTCAAGAACAGTAGATGCAAAATGTTAATGCTCTGCTGTTTATTCACGTGAGAAATAAGCAACTTCATATTCTTCCCTGCCAGAGAAGTTTCTGTGTGGATGTGTGCATTTCACAACCCACCTTGTACTGGTGCAGGTGTAGGCCCAACTTCTGCTTGTGTAACCTGGACTACTAAACTTGTAGAAGTTCCTGAATGCTGTTGTCAGGACAAAACCAACAGATTTGGGCTTTTCGCTGTCCATGCTCTCTTTCACTAGAAGTTTCTTTATTAGACTTTGGTATTTATGGGCAACTCCATAACTGAATGCAAAGTCTCACCATTGGTAAGTCTGAGAAAATGATGTGCAAGAGAATGTTCTCCTTATTGTGCTGCACAGGACTGTGTAAGCAATTCCAGGTGTCTGACCAGTAAAAGACTGGACATCTCTGGACCACCTTGTGGAGTGTGAAGTACCTCTCCACTCCTGCAGCAAAGCAGCAGTGCTTTGATGTAGTCCTGAGTGAATCCAGCACAGGAACATTCCACTTTAAATGCACCACAGACTATAAGGCAAGAGAGAACAAAAGTCAGCTCTCCAACTTGGGCAGCTTGGTTTTGAAATGTAGAACTTTCTAATAGTATCTGTAAAGAATCAAAGTTGAACAACCAACAGGCCAGTTCCCTTCCTAATCCCCAAATTTTTCTTTTTTAAATATGGCTAAGGAAGGGGAAAGAATAGACTGAGATGGGTGGCACCTTGAAAAGATCCATCCTCAGCTGGTAAAATTTGGGAAGCAGTCATTCCCATTTTTAACTAGGCTATTTTATTTTTTTCTTTTAATATACTACTGAGGGTATTAGGAAAAAATAATAATTAAGAAAGTCTGCAGAGATTTATAGTCTTGGCTTGATCTTACCTATCTTTAGATGAGCTTAATCTTACCAATATAGATGTTTACAATATGGTCAGTGGAGAAAAATTAGGAAGTACAATGTGTAGTTTGTGCCATGCCAAGGAAGAAAGCACTACTGTCAGATAGCATATTCTGTTGTCCTAACTGGGTCTCTTTCTCCCTAGTGATTCCCAGGAGACAGATGTAAAAACTTGTTTCATATTCATCGTATTGGATGAATCTTACACCCCATGATTTTGCTGAGTTTTGCACCAGGTGTCAGAAGATTAGCCTCAAAATTAAGAATACAGACTGTGAATAAATCCATGCAAACAACACTCTGCTTAAGAGGCTAAAAAAGGTATTTGCATTTAGCAAGTTTGCATGTATTACAATAAGTACATTTGGAAATTAAGGTCCTGCTTCAGTACCAGGAGTCATTTGAAAACCAAGATAAAAATATTTATAAAGCCAGTATGTGCTCTGGGTTGTGGTCAACCAAGCATACATAACTCTGCCATTTCCCAACCTATAAGCCTGTCCAGATGCAACAGAAATAATCTATTATATGTGCCTAATCACAAAGATGCCTGAAGCACAAGTTTTGTTGCATATTGGATTCTGTCTGAGAGCTCGTAAATTGTAAGTACAAATGCTTTTTTTTTTTTTTTCCCCCCTCATAGCTGGAATGAATAACACTGTATGTGCTCTTCCCACCCTATGGGTTTTAGTCTGTCTTGAAGGGAAATAAATATTGAGGAACAAGACATGAAGCGGAAGAAAGGAGCTATCAAGCCAATAAGTCTTTAAAGCATAATGCAGTATGTTTGATCATTCTTGTATATAAGCATTAACCAGTGAAACTGAGAGATGTTTTTTGCTCCCTTTTTAAATCTACTGGCCAATGCAATTGACTCTCCTAATAAAATTATCTCTGCAACATAACAAACTCATAACTTCAAAACCTGCACACCGAAATAGACAAAAAAACACAGATGTGAAATCATGAGCCACATTCCTTGAATTCAGGAGAAAACAGGAGGGAGAGCAGGAATTAGTCAGGGATGAGCTTCATTTTCACTGGAGCTCATGCTGTCGTTACAAACATGACTAAACACAAATTACAGAGCTCCATCCCTCAAATCCAGCCAGCACTTGCACATTGGACCTAACAGGCCTGGCCAGCCAAAAAAGCCTTCTGTCAAAACCAGAAAATCAATTGAATTAGGAAGAGAAGCAGAATAATTTTAAAGAGCAAGTGGTAATTATGTAATTAGAGAAGAAATACATTGCAAATTGTAAATGAGGGAGTGTGTTTCAAAAACACCCATATCACCTTTTAGATTTTCCTTTCAGTTTAAAAAAAAATGTTTGCTCAAGTGTACAAAATATGCTAGAATCCTCCCCAGATTTCATGGCAATTTAGAAAAGGAAGTTCAAGCCTACAAAAAGCAACTGAGGCCCCAAATCACTGAAAGACAAGTATTTTGATAAACTTATCAAAACATTTTACCCCTCTACAGATCAGGCTGCAGCCCATAAAAAGATCTGCATAAATGGAGAAAACAGTCATCTGTAAGAGTGTCTGAAAATAACTAGGAATCAGGAAATAGAAGCAAAGATCCTCTAAACCATCTGAATACCCCAAGAATTTTAGTACTAAAGTGTTCATTGAAAATGCAGCACTGTAAAATATTCAGTGATTTTAAACATCTGTTCACTTACCCAACTTGAGCTGTGGTAAATCAGGAATCTCCTTCATTATGAGGTTGTAATACATGTGAAGTCCTCTTTGAGCATTCAAGAGTAGAAGACAGAGGTCCTTATGCCATTTGTATGCATGCTGCATGCAGTTTTCAGATGGGACATAAAAACTACCCTGTGTAACAAAAGTATCAAGAAAATAAAATGCAGAGATCAAAATTCATTGTTTCCATTTGTCCTGGAGGTTTCCACAAAAATCCAGTTGTGAGCAGCCTTTCATTTCTAATCGAGTAGCTGGCACCAGACAGAGATTTCAACCATCCCTACCTCCTAGCCACCTAACTAGCTAGATGTGGCTGTGAGCAACCTAGTCTAGAGGGAGGTGTCCCTGTCCATGCAGGGAGGTTGGGACTAGATGATTTTTAAGGTCCTTTTCAACCCAAACCATTCTATGATTCTATGATGCTATCTGTAGTCATAACAGTACGTTCATTCTACCTGTACCTTTTTTCCAAACCATACCAAAAACTACTAGGTCCCAGCAGTGCTGTCACATATACAAAGACCCTCAGTCCAAACATTCCAACAGAGAAGTCCATCTCTGTCCTTCATACGTCCCACCATGGAGCCAGTGTCTCCTCACACTGTTGATAGTGCTGTGCAAAACACAGACCCTCTGCTCTAGTAGGGGTGGAAAGGGCTATGAAGAGGGCTACATTAACTTTCTTTTCTCCTCATATCCTTTTATCCCCTTCTGCAAAGACTGCAGCTTGATGGCATTGTGGTATGCTTTGTTATGCATATTGATTTAAAAAATGCAGATGGCCTTGTTATCTTATCAACAAATCAGAGCCGCTTTGTACTCTAGTATCAATGTCTGGATTACTGTACCTCTTGTTGGAGGAGATGTAATTGGGTAGATCACAGTGTGGTTAATACAAAAGCTTCCCTAACAACACATTTACATTGAGAACATAAACTTCTCATTATGTCACCATAAATACAAACTTTCAACTTCTGCCAAAAAACACCGCTTGTATAAATTACTCACATTTGAAATTTCAACTGCTCATACTTAAAATAAAATTATTTCATAAACTGTGATTTTGTGCCCAGGATTTCATGGAGAGTTGCAAAGAGTAGTATGATAGCTATCAGTAACAGCTTCTATTTCTGAGTTCTCTGTGTGCATTTTACAATTTTTGTCCAATGATGCAGAAGAAAAGTGTGTGAGCACTTGCAATCAGTGATTATATCTGGTTGTTGTTTCCCCAAACAGGAGTGAGTTATCTGTAGTTCAGGAGAAGAAAGTGTTATGAGAACAGAGAAGTGGGAAAAGCACCTAGGTGTTCTGTCCTTAAACTCTGTGAAAAATCAGGCAAATTTGGAATACATCTAGATCTCCTTATTTACAGCATATATTTTGCAAAGAGGGGGGAATGACTGTTTTCATCATAAAACTAGCATCTAAAACCAAGGAGCTGAACTATGGGCACTTTTTTTTCATTATTTATGAAGTATAGGACAACTGAGCTCATGTTCCACAATGTAAGTAGATAGAATCAGGAGCACTGAGTATAGCCCAGACAAGTCAAAGTCCTCCAGCATTGCTGTCCATTGAAATTTATTGTAAGATACAGATAGTACACATGGGCTCATAGAGGGCTGAAAAGACTGCTCCCACATCTCCTTTCTCTGTTCCAGCTCTCTGGGAGGAATATCTGTGCCAAAGAAAGGTGCTGGGCTTTGAGAACACTGTTGCACTGGAGGAGTTGCTCTGCACAGCCGCAATTCAAGGCAATGCCAAAGAGGCACAGTCCAGGCCCTGCTGCATGTAAGTAAGAAGCCTTATCTTTCAGCTGAAGCATTTTTTTGAAACTGCATTAAATGGCAGCTGACTTGGAAATCCTGCTGTTTAATGGGAACACCCATTCTCATTTGAAAAATCCTTTTTTCAAGGTTGAAAGTGAGTGTGATAGAAAAATACCACCAGGCTCCACAACTCTGGTCCTTCAATGACTTAGATATTACTGCTCTCACAGTTTCTTCTGAAAGTTGACACACGCATATAGGGTGCAGAGCAGGACGTAACAGCAATTAATAAACCCACCTCAGGGACAGTTTAATGGGAACTAAGGTCTGTGCATCCTCATTTGCAGGGAGACCAGCAGGGTAGGCATCTGTCAGATTATGCCATTATAAACTGCTGCAGCTAAATCAGCTTATCCGTCACTGTTCAGTAAGCTGAGAAATGTCAAGAAATATCTTCATTTGAAGATTGCAAACCTTCCACATTTGCCCTTTCAATTGCATCTTTTGTTGTTCATTTATTTAGGTGACCCTCTATTTCCTATGTTATAACCTGAAACAGGGAATCTGATTACACTACTAACAAACCAAGTTCAGTAACAAACATGGTACATGCTGTGCTAAGGGAAAACACTGCTGTAAAACCAGCAGTCAGGAAAACCAGTGTCTGTGACCCACTAAACAGATAAAAAAGTGCTCAGCAATCAGGGTTTCCTGAATAAGGAGGACAGGTATCAGTTTACTGCTGGTTAAGACAAAAATCCTGTTCTGCACTTGTAATATCTATTGTAAAAGTACATCTTAGGTTCCTTTGTAAAGATTCTCATGACCTTTTGCATTAATTCCTTTGGTCTACTGTTATTTTAATCTCATTAATTTCTAGGTAGACAGATTTTTCTATGCTAGTTTTAAGATGCATCTGCACTCATTTCTTTTTCCAAGACCTTCTGTATCTCTGACTTTTGCCCTTTTCTATTTCTGAAGATCTTAGGAGCAAATGAATGCCTAACAATCTTCTTCGTGAGACTTAACCATCTCTAAGTACTCTGAATGCAAATATGGACAGCAAAGTTCTCCTATCACCTGCCAAATATGATTCAGCACCTATCTGATGAGTTTAGCAATGAGATTTCTTTCTATGCTGAGTAAGTTATCAGTAGAAAGACATATTACCAAAATCTAATCTAGTGACCTCAAGAGGAGGAAGAGTTTTACCAGGTTTGAAGATTGAACTAGTTTTGTGAGTGCCGGGTTGAAAAGCTGGAGACAGGAAGGTTGGTAAGTTTGTGCCTTGTTGTATCTTCTATAGAGAATGTTCCTCTGTCGTGTTCCCCAAACTAGAAGTCAGGCATCAAAGCTGAATGTATTATACTGAGAGCAGAGTCACAGAATCATTTGGGTTGGAAAAGACTCTTAAAGAGCACTGAGTCCTACTGTAAATGTTACAATGCCAAGTCCACCACTAAACCATATCCTTAAGCAGCACACCTACATGTCTTTTATACACCTCAGGGACGATGAGTCCATCACTTCCCTGAGCATCCTGGTCCAATTGCTTGACCAATTGCTTTCAGTGAAGAAATTTTTTTCCACATATCCAAACTAAACCCTCCCGTGGCACCACTTGAGACCATTTCCTCTTTTCCTATCACTTGCTAATTGGGAGAAAAAGCCAACACCTACCTCCCTACAGCCTCCTTTCAGGTAGTTGTAGAGAGCGATAAGGTCTCCCTTCTGCCTCCTTTCCTCCAAAATAAACAACCCCAGTTTCCTCAGCCACTCCTTGGAAGACTTGTCCTCTAGACCCTTCACCAGCTTCACTGCCTTTCTCTGGACACACTACAGCACCTCAGCATCCTTCTTGTATAAAGAGCCCAGAAATTAACACTGAATTTGAAGTGTGGCCTCACCACTGCCAAGTGTAAAGGGACAACCACTTCCGTAGTCCTGCTTGCCACATTATTTCTGACACAAGCCAGGATGTCATTGGCTTTCTTGGCCACCTGGGCACACTGCTGGCTCATATTCATCTGGTTGTTGAACAACAACCCCAGGTCCTTTTCCTCTGGACAGTTTTCCAGCCACTCTTCCCCAAACCTGTAACATTGCCTGGTTGTTATGATCCAAGTGCAGGACCCGGCACTTGACCTTGTTGAACCTCATCCAATTGGCCTTGGCCCATTGATCCAACCTGTCCAGGTTCTTCTGTAGAGCCTTCCTACCCTCAGGCATATCAACATTCCTGCCCAAATTGGTGTTGTCTGCAAGCTTACTGAAGGTGCAATTGATCCCTTCATCCAGATTGATAAAGACATTAAAATGAACTGGCCCCAGCACTGAGCCCTGAGGAACGCCACTTGTGACCAGCTGCCACCTGGATTTTACTCCATTCATAGTAACTCTTTGGCCCTGGCCATCCAGGCAATTCTCCTGATCTTCCTCCTTACTTCTGCAAGAACTGAAAACTGATTGCTGTGCTCAGGATGGCCTCCAACCATCACATCACCCACAAGTCCTTCTCTGTTTGCAAGCAACATGTCTAGCAGGCCACTCTCCCTCGTTGTCTCCCTCCCCAGCTGTGTGAGGAAATTATTTTACACACATGCCAGGAACCTCCTAGACTGTTTGCCCAGTACTGGATTTCCAGCAGACATCAGCCAGGGTGGCAGCATGTTCCTATTAGAGCTCTGCCTGGGAAGCTGCATCAGTCATAGCAGGTGCAGAGTGTAGAGAGAACACGGCCTCCTGCCTGTTGGATACTATGGCTCCCTGCTCAAGCTGGCAGAATTACAGCACTCTTCCTGCACACCCTTCTGCACAAACTGAAGCTGCTCGCCTCAGTGACATGTTTTCTCAGCTGCTGTTGCATGAGAAGTAGGGTCCTGGCAGGTCTGTCCACTCCCCTGAGGTTTCCCTGCTTCAGGAAACCTCCCTGTGCACCCCACTAGAGCTCTCTGCAGTTACCAGAGCTGCTTGCCTCAGTGACTGAGTAAATGCAAAATACTAACCAATTCCTTATTTCTCAGTGGCAAAATAAAGAAATCCATTTTCCTCAAGTGTCAAGTGAGCCCTAAGTGTACTGATTATACCAAAAAGGATATATCACTGAAGGAAGGTTTGCAGGGTGTGAGGAAGAATCATGTACGTGCAGCTTTAATTCCTTCATTTCTCAGTTTACTGATGGATGATGATATCAAGAAAACCCCAGTCAAATGCCAGATGAAAAAAAAACAACTGACTGGTGTTTTGGAAATATAAAGGCTTCAGTTCAATTTGATCATGTTCTGCAAAGTCAGGTCCCAACACAGGATCATCAAAGTCTCTTGTCCATCAGTCCTCTAAGATGTTCTAGATTTACCCAGCCATATAAAACAGCCTATAAAATCAACACCACCAAAATCCCTAAACATTCTTTATGATATCCTTCCTGAATATATTTAAATAAATCAGCCTTTTAAATGAGTAGCTTTCCTGTGTAATGTTATTTCCAGTCAACAGATTTCTCCAATAATTAGAGTGTATTACTTTGCAAATGTACTTTTCCTTTATAGCAAGAGAAAGGAAAATTACTTGCGAAAAGCAAACACCGTGATTAAATAAGGTTTGTGCCAGTTCATTATTCAAATGCAGAAAACAATTTCTGAATATCCATTTTCAGTGTACTAAATCCATCTAATATCAAAAGGTACCAATTGGATTTTATGCTTTGCAGCATACAGTAAGTTTCTTGTATTTGGCTTGTATTAATTGCATAAGCTACATTAACTATGTAGAATGTACAATACTACTAACAGTTGGTAAATTAGACCCTTTACATTTAATCTAATTTAACATAGCATTTCACAATGCAGATTCAAATTCAAATAGCCTGCCAATAATTTGAAGATACTAAAAAGCCATTCCAGACTAAACAGCCAAGCTTTGCAGTCTCCAGCCGTAGTTCATTAGCAGGCAGAGCTAGTCTATCTAGTCTGCTTCTGGTGAATATCTGAAGTACTGCTTGAAACAGAGGAAAAAAAATGCACCAACCCAAGATGAATGCAGTTTCTGAAAGCACAGCATCTACCTCCCCATCTGCATGCACACATTGGTCACCTAACATAAATTTTATTCCAGCTTCAAACTCACTGATAAAGGAGGTTCTTCATCTCTGCTTTGGACATTGTTTTCTAAAATAGGAAATCTGTTATTTGCTGGTTGGATATGAATTTTTCATTATAGCTTGAGTTTGACCATTAGTGTTTGCACCTTGTTATCATTTTTTGAAAAAAGAGAGGATTAAAAGAAAACAATTTTTGGCAATTAGGGATATGATAGAAGCACATGAGCAGAAGGACACTCTTT
>NW_009951949.1:14721-21556 GCF_000747805.2 Chaetura pelagica | reverse complement strand
CTCTTTCACATGTGTATGGACACAAATGACAAAGAGATATATTTATATCTTATAATTAAAGGAAAGAAAAAGCAAAATAAGAAGGGAGCCACGAGTTATATCATGCAGTTTATATAATGCCAGTTATCTTATATTTCTTGATTATTTCACAGACATTTATATCTGCAACCAACACAAATAAATAAACCCATGTAATTTATTGGGATTTTGCATCAGCATCCCGATATTTATATGGGAAAACAGTCTCCTGAACAGGACAGTTGGTTGCTGTCCAGAGGATGAGGCAAGTCTCCATTGCACAGGTCTTTACCATGATCTTTAGCTGGATAGGGTGAGACTCCCTCTTTTCTGCCAGGCTGTGGTTCTGTTGCTCCAGTACAAATATCATCCATTGCTATTGAATATCTTAAACTATAAATGAAACAACTCATTAGTATCTCAACTGCTTATGAAATACTGCTCTAGAAAGACCTCTGTGGGAATACTTCTTATTGACCATCCACAACAGTCTTAGCTGTGTTCCATTTGGTCACTTCTGCACCTGGAACCTCTCATCAGAATTTCTGGGACAGCCAGATTGATGACCTCAGATGTTTGTCATTTTATCAAAGCACACAAATTACTCTTGTCAGCTGTTCTACAAGCTGCTTGGAGGAATCTCTGGGTCTGATCAAAATTACCAACAGAAAGGTTGTTCAGCACTGAATTAATGCTGCTTCTAATTGTCACCTTCTCTCAGGTTGGTCCATTATCTCAGCCATACAGACAACAAACATTTAAGTGCCCTGAGTGTCCATACAGTAGCAACCTACTATTTCATAACTGTAACTATAGGATTAACTTGAACTTCATATTTATAACAATCTTATCGCTTATTCATAGCTCCTGCCACCTCTGATAAAATGCTTTCTTCTACAGTAGATGACAAATGCTTTCAGAAGTGTAATTTCCAAAAGATTCATCTTACATATAGTGTAGTTAAGACAGAGACCCCAATAAAAACAGAAGGACTGCTATATCTAGCTCTCCACAGAGAGAGAAAGCAAATGCAGATTTACTAAATAGCTACAATTATTTTAATTTTTTATTTCTTCAGACTTTTGCTACTTTCCCTCCTTTAACCTTGTTTTTTATCTCTTGCTGATAAGCCAACACAAGATCCACAGATGGTCCTTTTTCACATGAAGGGACACATGTAACTATGCAATTTTGAGGGAGATATCATATATCCTCGTTAATCAAATCAATGCTGTGAATGTAATAACTACACCTTGAGAAGAGGGCACCAGTAGTGACAGAAGAACATTTCCATACCCCATTTATTGAAACTGGTTGCATATCAGAAATTATTTTGATCTTAAAGATGTTGTCATGTAGATATGCTAAACTGAACTCTGAGAGAGGATTGAAGAGGCCAAGAATGTCTTTGCACTTCCTATGGCAGAAATGGCATGAAATCCAAAGGGAAAAAAAGAACCTTGATTATTTAAATGAAGCACTTTCAATGTGAATACTTCATGAGGGAAAAAAATAAAAAAGAAAAATCCTGCAGTTGGGTTGGCTAAGAATATTTTAAAAAATATTTGTGGTGTGTGTATAAAAATCTTTATATGTACACACACGTGTGTGTGTGTATTTATATTTTCATTCAGCTATGGAAAAAACCCAAACCAAAACAACTCCCCCTCATTAATTCATTCATCAGTAGGAAATAACTTCTAGATCCCTGTGCCAGACAGTGAAAATATACTGGCAAATCTGAAACCACAGGGTAGTTCAAACACATGAAAGTCCACAGTGGCCAACTTGTGGATGCCATTCTGTGGCATACTGGTTCTTCTCAGCCTGCTTTCCTCAGCAAACACTGTATATTCCATCATGCTTTCTATAAATGTGTCACTCTGACAATCCTCCCAGCAATTCTTCTAAATGGTGACTGAGTTTTGCCTTCTTTGAGACAGGACAAAATCCCCAAGACGTTAAGCATCTACAGCTGTGGTGCAAATGGGCAGCCAAGAAAGACAAGTGACTTGAAACGTTTGTCTAACAGAAAGATTGTTGACTAAATATAACAGGCATGGTACACAAACTATCCTATCTGGCAGAAAGACAATGCGTCTGTGTGTTCTCCATCTTTCAGCAGCAGAACTCTGAATGCAGAACTTCCTTGAGGGATGGTTCACAACCACATAAGCCAGCTCCTATAAACTTACTTCCTCTAATGTCTAACAATCATGGAAAACTGGGAAAATTAGTTACCTTTCATGAAATGATTGAAACCTAGAACCCAACATGTAAGATAAACAGATACAGTGGACTAGGATGCTCTTGTATGTGCATATTCTATCAACATAATAATTTGCCTTCCTTCTATTGACTTACTTGGTGCTATATGATTTGATAGTTCATTAT
Organism: Chaetura pelagica; assembly: GCF_000747805.2. Lineage (NCBI taxonomy): Eukaryota > Metazoa > Chordata > Aves > Apodiformes > Apodidae > Chaetura > Chaetura pelagica. The sequence goes on along the minus strand of NW_009951949.1, from coordinate 19,144 downwards.
CCAAAGCTCTAAAACAAAAGAAAAATAAAATAATTATATTATATTTGCCTTTGATTTATCTGACAGTAGTATCACTAATCAAAAGTGTCACTAAAGGACAATAGTTGGAAAGACATTGATAATATAAGGAACTACTAATCTTTGCCTCTCACTAAATCTCTTATGTAAGGAAATGTGTGTTGGTATTTCACAAACACAAGATAAAATTTGACATTTATATTAAATGTCATTGTATTAAAATGTGTTAGAGTTACTTTGTCAAAAGTATTGGGATGATAATGTCATAGGAAAAATATTTGAGACTGGAGTCAGATTTAGTGAAAATTTACACTTTGTACAAAATTAGCAAAAAGGAAGTGTTTGACTTGTGACTCTTGACAAACAAGAACCATCAGGCTTGAGAAGAGTCAGCCTTGAAACAGGTAGAAGAGAATTATCCTGGTAACCTCTAATGGCTGTGGCTCAGGGTTTCAGTATTTTAAGTCACTGTTTAAAATTCAAGCTGTATATAACTTAATAACAAGTGGCTGAAGAAGAAGTGGTTAAGACAGTATTAAATAAGAAAATTTCCATCTAAAAATATCATTTTAGTACAATGAAAAAGGTTCACAGGTCACAATGATTTCCTTTACATTTCTGACAAAGTTTCATATGTCTCCTATTGACACTCTTAGAATAAAACATTTTGATTTTTAATGTAAAATAAAATATCTGAGGAGGTGGGTTTTTTTTGTTTTTTTTTTGGTCAAGAACATGTTCAGAGAGCAGTGTATTGTGCAGCTTAAGGGTCCAAAACAAAACTAAAATCTTTCTTCAATGCAAAGGCAGGTGAGTTTGCTTTGTTGTGGGTCTTTTCCAGATTTTTCTGTTAGGCAACACTTCACTTTTTCTTCAAACACTTATTCTTCAAACACTTCACTTCAACAGAAATTAAGCCAAACACTGAAATCTCCTCAGCTTGTCTGAAGTCTATTTCCCAGCTCACTTTGAAACTGAACCTAATGCCTGGAGGTCAAGTTGCCTCCTATTTATCATCACAAATGTCTACAATCATGATGGCTCTTCTTGTAAAAGCACAGATAAAGTATTGTATAGATATCTTCAAACAATTCTGATCATGATGAATAAGAAGGGAAAAAAAATCCATTTACTCTACCTTATCTCTAGGGTTATACTTCACTATAGAGAAAATTTAAGGCATAGAAACATTTATTTAGCAGTAAATTAAGCACAAGGAAAGGCATCTCATGAAAGTTAGAGGAAGTGACTGACAGGAGGTGGACTTCTTCCAAGATGAGCACTGAATCATCTGGCAAAAGAAAAGTCATAAGCTTTCCCTTCCCTCTGCTGGATATATATATGTAAATTACACATATTAGTCCATGTCTTCATCTTGTTCTTAATAATCTGTGGAGGGAACATTCACAAAGCACACTGAAGTGTCCTTAGAATGATAGAATCATTGAATCATTTTGTTGAGAAAAACCTTTAAGGTCACCAAGCCCAACAATTAACCCAGCACTTCCAAGTCCAGCACTAGAACATGTCCCTAAGCACTACATCTCTATGTCTTTTAAATACCTCCAGGGATGGTGATTCAACCACTTCCCTGAGCAGCCTGTTCCAGTGCCTGAAAACACTTACAGTGAAGAATATTTTCCTAATATCAAACCTAATGTCCCCTCAGGAGAGAGAGGCCATTTCCTCTTGTTCTGTTGTGTGTTACTTACTGCAAGAAGAGACCACCACCTGCTCCTCATAGGATTTATGCTTCCAGATCCTTCATAAGCTTCCTTGCCCCTCTCTGGACTTCTTCTTGTATTGAGAGGCCCAAAACTAAACACAGGATTCAAGGTGCAGCCTCACAGTGCTGAGCACAGAGGGACAATCACTGCCCTAGTCCTTCTGGCCACACCATGGCTGATAAAAAACAGGATGCTGTTGGCATTCTTGACCACCTGGGCACACTGTCAGGAGTGCTATCAGATGATGGAAGGTAGCTTGGTGAGCACTTCTGCCAGCTCACTCAGTCCTCCTGAGTGGATTCTATCTGGTCCCATAGAACTATGTGTGTCTAAATGGTGCAGCTGGTCATTAACCCTTTTCCCTTGGGCTTTGGGCCTTTGTTCTTCTCCCTGTCCCTGTCTTCCAGCTCAGAAGCAGCTATCTTTGGCTAAGAGATGATACAGCAATATTGAGTAATTATTTTATGGCAAAAATCAGTGGTTGTTTTTCAAAATGTTTAAAACAACTGTTTCTGCAAGAAAGGGACCAGCTTAGAGAGACAGACATACATGTAAAGCTGGTCTTTATATGTAATTTAATATTTATAAGCACACACACACAAAACATAAATTCTGACCTCCTAAACAAAATAACATAGTGGAGATTTCAAATAGGGCCTTTCCACACAGGCTTTTCTGATTAAAGAGTCCAACCTGTGTACTCACAGATAAGGAAAACAAAAACATGCCTGTTGCTGTGATCAAACAAGGACCCCTGGGCTGAGGAACTGCCTTGTTATTACACATCACTGCAGGCAGCAGGCATAAACCCAGCCCAGTTACAAAAGACACTTGTTAACATTTTTTTTGTCCTGGTAGATAGTAAGTGATCCATGAGCCAGCAATGTGCCTTTGTTGCCAATGGAATCCTGGGGTGATTAAGTGTGGCCAGTTGGTCAAGGGAGGTCATTCTCCTCCTCTACTCTGCCCTGGTGAGGCCACATCTGGAGAACTGCGACCAGTTCTGGGCTCCACAGAGAGACTGGAAGCTACTGGAGAGAGTCCAGGGGAGGGCAACAAAGATGACTGGGGGACTGGAGCATCTCCCTGATGAGGAAAGGCTGAGATGGCTGGGATTCTTTAGCCTGGAGAAGAGAAGGCTGAGGGGAGACCTCACTAATGCCCACAAGTATCTCAAGGGTGGGTGCAAGGAGGATGGAGCCAGGCTCTGTTCAGTAGTTCTCAGTGACAGAACAAGGGACAATGGGCACAAGCTGGAACATGGGAAGTTCCATTTAAATATGAGGAAAAATTTCTTTACAGTAAGGGTGACAGAGCCCTGGGACAGGCTGCCCAGGGAGGTTGTGAAGTCTCCTTCTCTGGAGATATTAAAAACCTGCCTGGATGCAGCCCTGGGTAATGTGCTCTGGGCGATCCTGCTTTAGCAGGACAGTTGGACCAGATGATCTCTAGAGGTCCCTTCCAGCTCTGACAACTCTGTCTCTCCCATCTGTATGTACACACTCACGGCAGTTCAGTGGTGCAATGTAATTGTACCATTAGATCTGGCATTCAGAAAAACAGAAAATGCCAACAATGTTTTGATTGAACCTCTGTACATAGCAGCAGGGAAGAACACATTCAGCTGCTGCTCTGGCTGGGATATATATGTTTTTAATGCTATGTAATCATGCAGGTTAGCAGCTGGTAGATGAATTTTGCCCTTTACGTCAGTGCCATGTAGTGTCTAACACTAAAGCCAGAAACCAATCAATAACAAAGGAAGTGTTTCACAAGCTTTTGTACCATCCTAATAGTTTCATCTGTAAAAGCTTGAAATTAATTACATAGGCATCAATGATCAAAGCTCTAATACAATATCCCAGTTTGTTCATAGAAGAATGGTGAGATTATTACCTAGCAAAACTTTCCTATTTGGAGTCTCCATGGACTCCCTTCATAACACACAGAGAGAAACAGGCATTTTTGAAGCACAATTTATCAGCTCTACTTCAAATGTTGATTTTACAATGCATTATTCCCTAGAAATGCTCCTTCCTTTCCAAAACCTGTATGAAGAAAATTAAACTAGAAGCTTGACTGCAGACAACTCAGAGATGGGCAGAGAAGCTTCATCTTAGCACATACTAAAATAAAAAAATTATTAAAAAAATATCTCATACAGTTTTGAACTGCCCTTTCCTAGAAACCTGTGATGTCTTAGGGCCTAGAGGTAACAAAGTATCTAATTTAATCTAATTTTTTAATTCTCCAGTTTTTGGAGCAAGAATCAGGATGTAATTGGGGATCAGATTTATTTAAGCCTGGAAATACTGAAATATCAGTGGCAACAAAACAATACATAAAGATTAACAGGCTCTGTTTTTATATAGCAGTTAGCATTTATAAAATCTAAAGTGCATCATAAATAAGTCAGTACCATTTTCTGTGCTTTTCATTTGAGAAAACTAATGCTCAGACAGATGATTTAACTCTTTTCAGGAGCAGGCAGAGGGAGAGGACATCCTGAATTTGGATAGATACTTTCTTCCCTCAAGCAGTAGGAATGTTTCAGACATAATGATCTGAATTCTTCACCCACCAGTAACTGCTGGCACAGAGGAGCTGACAACCAGTCCCAGTGCGTGTATTTGTCTGGGTCTAGAGTGAGCTTAGAATTCCTTTAACTTATAGAAAAA
>NW_009951949.1:0-14668 GCF_000747805.2 Chaetura pelagica | reverse complement strand
TGTGTTGTGTTCCCTGCAGGAGGACATGGCCACAGTGGATACAAGAGCCAATTGAAGATACTTCACCAGAGCATGTTGGCCAGTTTGGACCCAACAAACAAATTAGTTAAAACCAGTTATCTTGCAGACACCATTTTTGTCACAGTATTTGGCACACTATGCTACTAAACACAGTGAACTTCTGTCATATTGCATGAACGAAACTACACGGCTCAGTGTTGCTTTCTGTTGAACAGACCTCGAGCAAATGGTCACTCTGAAATGCTCTTTATTTAATAAAAGCAACAGGAAGGACCACAGTTTCCTATTTAGAAATGCCAGACTCTATTAAATACTGCCAGTCACTGCCAGAGAGAAAGTGACTTCAGGCTTGCATCTCTGTTCACGTGTGACTAAAACTACAAGAATAATTGATTTTACAGTTTGATGCCCAAACTGGGAAAAAAAGAAAGTGTTTGGTCAACATACAAAGTGTTTCCTTATTCAGAGTGAAATGGAACAACCTGTTTTTTGGTTTTTTTCTTTATTTATTTTTTTAAAAGATATTTTAAATAGTGATTGGAAGTTATCTAATCATTGGGGAGGGACTTTTTACAAGGGATTGTAGTGAGAGGACAAGGGGTAATGGATTAAAACTGGAGGAGGGGAGATTTAGCTTAGACATTAGGAAGAAATTTTTCACTGTAGGCTGGTGAGATGTTGGAACATGTTGCCCAGAGAAGCTGTGGCTACTCCATCCCTGGAAGTGTTCCAGGACAGGTTGGATGGGGCTTGGAGCAGCCTGGTCTAGTGGGAGGTGTCCTTGCTCATGCAGGGAGGGGTGGAACTGGATGATCTTTGAGATTCCTTCCAACCCAAACCATTGTATGATTCTATTATTCAAGATTTGTCACTTAAGCACCAGAACAGACTTTACATACCCTCTTAATGCACTAGAGATACAAATTCAAACATACCTCAAACTCACCTGTGCATTGTGAGGCAAGATAAAACCCCATGTGCTGAATCACATGCCACAGCACAGGATGCTATAGCAATTTTTTAATCTGGAGAACAGGAAATAGTAGGACACAGAGAGGATGCTTGTATGGCAAACGTATTCCAATCGACTATAAAACATGCCTATTGCAGTGTTTTCCACAAAGGCAGGGGACTGAATTCAGCAATCACATCTCCCATTCCTATCTCTGACCACAGTATTTGGGCTCTCCCACTTCTTAAGAAAATGGCAGGTATCTACTGTCTTGCAGCATAGCACAGTGACATCAAGAAGCCAAGAAGCTGTGAATTATTTTAATGGGAAGGATACAGGGACATAAACCTCCTGGGATTTGTGATCTGTCGTCCTTCTGCCTAAGAACAGGATTTTTATTAATTGCAGCATTTGCTTTTCACACTACTTCTGCAGGTGGCCAAGATCACTTTGAGTCCTGTCATTCTACACCCACTGATTTGGCTTCTGAAATAACTTTTACAATAGGTGTTACCTGAAAATAGTCCCTCAGTGGGTTATTTTAGTTCTTGATCGCACAGGGCCTCAGAGGAGAGAAGGGATGCCCACTTAAATCTGAGAGCTCTGCCCAGAATTCAGTGTGGAGCTCTCTATAATGAGAACAGTTTCTGCATGCTGGTTAATTAACTTTGTCTTCACAAATGGAAATAAAAATTAGAACAATCATAACATGACTTCTGTTCTCTTCCTCAGCTTGGTAAATTTAAACATTAGTAACTGTCAAACAATGGCTAAGGAGGAAATATTTAGTTGTCTTTTGGCAGTGATAAATTACTTCAGCCTTTGTGGGTTCATTTTTTTAAGCAGTTTGACATTTTGTTCCAAAGGCAGATTTTTTTATTGTATTGTTTCTTTCAGTCTGTTAAACAGCCCCAGTGTTACCAAGTTGGTTCCTCTGAGTCATGTGCAGGTGGGAAGAAATCATGTCTCTATTGATAGCACTGGGGTTTTTTTGTGTTTTTTTTTGGCAAATGTTCTTGCAAATCCCCCTCTTTCTACTTAGTTCACAATTTACTTCTCATTTTTCCTCAAAGATGTGAGCAAGATATGCTGATTTGCATAGGCCCTGTCAAGCTGAATGAGAACAGAAGTCCAACAAGTCCAGTGTTCTGCAACTGATCATAGTTAAGTGTCAAATAATCACTGGGGTGACAGAGGGAAACAAAAAAAAAAAAAAAAAAAAAAAAAAAAGAGACAATTCAAACCTAAACCCTGACATCTTCAGAAATCACATGCCTTCAGCCTAAGTCCTCTTCAAGTTCTGCAAATATTGGTTTATGCCACAGTCATCACAGTTCCCATCCCTTCTGAACAAGGACTGTAGGAATTGACATGCTGTTAGTTTTCACAATTGTGGCAAACCCTACAAAGTTCACAGAAGCACCTTCCAGCAATGTGTTATTCCAGCTACCTCACACTCTATAAAAATGGAGAAAAGCAGAATCCTGTTATTCGTTCTAAATATGCTATTTTTCAAGTTATCTGAATTTTGTCCACTATTGTATTGTGAAAAACTGAGCAGACCTCTTGCAAGTTCCTGTTCCAAGGTTTGTTCTAAAAGTAAGTAAAACAAATCAGTCTTCATTCCTTTCCCAGGTATTTTGCTGAAGATAATTCTATGGCTCAGGGAGTTTCATCACACAATAATTCAAGTTTTCAAATGAAATCCATAGGGCAATGTTTCAAAACCTTTTTTTATTTTATTTTTTCTTTTCCTGGGGTATCACTTTATATTAACAAATCACACTCAAAAATAATAATTTGCAGCCCTGGTTACAGGCAATTTCCTTCTTGCAAACAGTCTGCACAAGAATTGCTCCACTTGAGGCCACACCTGGAGTATTGTGTCCAGTTTTGGGCACCTCAATTCAAGAGAGATCTCGAGGTGCTGGAGCGAGGACAGAGGAGGGCAACAAAGCTGGTGAAGGGCCTAGAGAATCAATCTGATGAAGAAGGCTTGAAAGAGCTGGGAATGTTTAGTTTGAGAAAAAGAAGGCTGAGGAGAGACCTCATCAACAAATCTCTAAAACTGCCTGAAAGGACATTGTAGAGAGGTTGGTGCTGGTCTCTTCTCACAGGTAATTAGTGACAGAACAAGAGGGAATGGCTTCAAGCTACACCAGGGGAGGTTTAGACTGGACATTAGGAAAAAAAAAATATCACAGAAGGAGTGGTTAGAGACTGGAATAGGCTGCCCAGGGAGGTGGTGGAGTCACCATCCCTGGATGTGTTTAAGGGTCGTTTGGATGTGGTGTTGGTGGAGATGGTTTAGGGGAGAACTTTGCAGAGTAGGGATGATGGTTGGACTTGGTGATCCCAAGGTCTTTTCCAACCTGAATAGTTCTGTGATTGTGTGATTCTATGATTCTTTGGCCTAGATGCTATAATGCTGGTCTCTTTTCTTTGATGTTGAGGAACATGGTTTCTATGCCTTTTGCTGCCAGGAAACAGCTCAAAGTCTAATGCTGTTATTATGCTGCATTCTTGAATTCACTTATGACACTCGCAGACAATGAATCATTTATTGCCCTTTTACATGCATGCAAACATAAATCACATTGCAAAGCCAATTATAAAACCATACACAGTCCTTTTTATCACTTCAGAAATACGCAATTTCTATTTTAACAATGAAATAGAAGTAATGACCAATCAGAAACTTTTCTGGGTCTGTTATTTAAGTCATTTATATTAATTTGCCATGATTTACTGCAACAAAATGGGGAACTTTTGAATAGCTGGAGCTGTATAAATTTGCATAAGTATTACACTTTCATAGGTTCATTTTCCAAGTCCAGTAGATACCTCCTGTTTTATGCATAGTACATGTACCAGCCCTCAAGTAATTTATACTCAAAAGACAATTAAATTTCATGAGCCATGAGTAGCTTACAATTTTTCCTGCAGGCCATAATTTAATGGTTTTAAATAAAATACTTCTAGTGAGTTCAGTAGAGGAGAAACAGGGTTTGACTGGCAGCTGTGAAGAGTCAAACTGTATTTATTTATAAAAGAAACACTACACATAGAGCAGAGACAGTGCTTTACCACCTCCAGAAACATCACTTAACACTGTTTTGGAGGTGTCCCACTGTCCAGTTCAGGCTTTCACCCTTCTTTCTCATCACACAACTCTGTTAACCAGTGCCAGGTACACCTAATTCCAACAGAGGTGGTGCAGATTGCTTCAAGACCTAAGAAAAACCTTGACTTTTGGTTTGGGTCATCAAAAAGCAGACATATAGTGCCTTCAAGTGACTTCGTCTTTCTCTCTTACACAGAGAGTTTGGGTACATCTTGGCACACCTTACTGCAGCCTTTCAATATTTAAAAGGGGTTTATAAGAAAGATGGGGACAGACTTTTTGACACAGTCTTTAGTGAGACAACAAAGCGTAATGGTTCTAAACTGAAAGAAGGTAGATTCAGAAAAAAATATCAGAAAAATTTTTTTAACAATAAGGGTGGTGGAAAACTGCAACAGGCTACCCAGAGAACTAGTGGATGCCCCATCCCTGGAAACATTCTAAGTCAGGTTGGATGGGGCTCCAAGCAACCCAATCTAGTTGAAGATGTTCCTTCTCACTGCAGGGGGGTAGGTCCCTTTCAATGCAAACCATTCTATGATACTGTGAATGTGACAAGGAGAAGAAGTGATGGGAATAGACTGTTGGCATTGTCTGACTTACTAGAAACCAGAGGCTACAGACGAATGATACTGCAGCTTCTTCACGCTTCATGACACACCTAGGTGTCCTGGGATAACACAATGTGCACAGACATTGTCAAGTGCACACACAGTGTCAAGGTACCAGACCCTATTCAAATACCACACTATGAAGCTGAGAACAGCAAAGGTAACTACTATTACAAACCAGACTGTCCAGAAGCTTCATTTCTCAAAGTTTATGCCAGTCCAAGAAGTATTGTAAGCTCATATTCATCTGTGTCTAGCTTCCCCTAAATAATTCTTTAGATGTGGATTCTCACCCACATACTCATATATCTAATTGCCTGAATATTCACAGAACTTTCTTGGTTATCCAAAGAGTTTCCTTGAAGCATTACTCAATTCTGCTCTTTTTTTTTTTTTTTTTTTTTTTTTTCCAGTATAGACTCTGAACATGTGTTTAAGTAAATTAACTTCAGAATAAGTTATTCTTGTGCTGAAGAGCTTCTAAAAATATCATCTTGCTGCAAAGCTTAAAGAAATGTTCTATCTATACACCTAAACTTTTGTCTAATATTATTCACCTCTGTCTGGCAACACTTTGAAGAATCATAACACACCGACCCATCTCTGTTCTTTCAGCCTGTTTTTTTTCTGTTTGTCAGACTGCTGAAACTTGTCTGATCATCAGAGAACTAGTGAGGTCATTGGAGGAGGGGCAGCCATTTGTGCACAACTGATGTTGCAGGGACTGCACTTCTAAGCACTGTACCAAAACTTATAACTCAGATTAGCTGTGAAACTGCTTGGTGGGTCTTTATGACTGGCGTGATGACTTTGAACAGAGGTAGAGGCTCTTGCTGCCACTTGAAGATTTGTTTCCACCAAACACGACAAAACGGTTGGAAACAGACAGAATTTCTTTTCTGATTCCCCAGTCCCCAAGTTGCTGTCTGGGACACTTGCCAGTAACAGAGGATGAGCTGCCAGATGATGGATCTCAGCTGTGCTGTTGTTGGCATCTGTGCTCCTGCTGGAAAGGCCGTCAGCTCAGGAGCTATGAAAGTTGATTAGGTCTCCTTTCAAGAATTCTCCCATCGCCAGTCAGTGGAAATTATTGTCATGTTCTTTAGGGGATAGAAAGATAATTTTTCAACTACTGGGAAAAAATTCTGAGAAGAAAGAAAAACTGAATCATAGAACACTCTGTTAATAGGTAGAAAGCATCCCAGGCCACTTCCTAAAGTGAAGAGAGGCTGTTCCTGCTGCTTGTGCACTCTGTTTCATGGAATAAAGAAGGGAAACTCTGTCCCAAGCCCCCTCCTATAAACTTTCTAATAAGTCAGTGCTGAAATATGCAGAAAAGGAAAATTGAACTGAAAGAATGTTGATCAAGAGAATGAGTGTACAAACTGCATCAGTGGATTTCAGCCCCAAAGTGAGAAATTATGTTTGTCTGAGTTAAATGTAAGTTCTCCAGTATAGAACTGTAATAGTACCTGTGAAAGAGAAATAAATTCTCCAAGCTCAATCTGCCTTTTTCTACTCTGCTGACAACTAAGTTAGTAATAAAACCATTCTTGTCAGTTATACTGAAGAATGATTGAGTTTTTCACAGTGGTACGCAGAGAAATTAGGAGATTTATAAAGAGAATGCAGCAGTCTGATCCTTTTAATTGCATAAACACTGTAGAAAAACAGAAAAAAAACCTATGAAAAGTGGAACATCCTACTCAAATTATACTGATTTTAAAAAGGAACCAATTAGGACTCCAATATGAGTAATTCCAGAGGATTTTCTCCAGGAGACTCCATCACTGTCCTGTCTGGAGTCTCAAAAGAATGTTCAATTGATTTAATGACATTTTCAGAGAATACCCACTGTGAAAACACTGCAAAGCATTTTCTACATATTTTTTTAAGCCTAATCTCAAATTAATCTGAGTTTTGACCTCTGTCTTGATGTAGATCATTTCTTTGCTGTACTCTGCATATGCCAGATCAAAAAATAAGAGGCACAAAAAAAGAATTATGCCGATGATTAAAGAAACCAGTTACTGTCACATTATTAGTTACCATGTTTTCTGCTACGGCTAGGAAATAATTCAATTCTTTCTAAAGATCAGCCATTTATCTTCAGGCAACCGAAGATTAAAGGCTTCATCAGTAATTATTACAAATGTTGTCCTGAACACACTGATTAAAGATACTTGTCATTACACATTATAAAGAACATTATATCTGCTCTCTTACTATTTCAGAATTATGTGTTGGACATCTGCTGGAGTCCCAATCATAACTAATCACCATTTGCATAAGCAAGACATTGAGAGAATCCCATTTCTGTAAAACTACCCATTATAAACATACACTAACATATGAAAGCAGAGAAGCCTGAGACTAAACATAAAGTTGCTTCCATGTAAAATTAACAATTCCAGATGGCATTTTGGTGTAAACCGCATTTCTACGATCTTCATTAGTTACATGGAATAATTAAAAGTAAAAGTTGTTTCAAGTAATTGTGGATTTTTTTTTTTAAATTTGAACTTCTAAATATTAAATAATATACACCATCAATTTTACATACTCAAGTTCTAGATTGGCAAAATCATAGAATCATAGAGTCTTGAAGGTTGGAAGGGACCTTAAGGATCATCAAGTTCCAACCCCCCTGCCATAAGCAGGGAACTCTACCACTAGATCAGGATGCACAAAACCTGGTCCAACCTGGCCCTAAAAGCCTCCAGGGATGGGGCATCAACAACCTCCCTGGGCAACCCATTCCAGTTCCTCACCACCCTTAGAGTGAAGAATTTCTTCCTAAAATCTAACCTCAATCTCACCTCTCTGAGTTTAAAACCATTCACCCTTGTCCTATCACTGTCTTCTCTGATGAAAAGCCCCTCCCCAGTATCTTAACTATACCTTGAGTTTGTAAATAATCATACATTGTTTTTAAAACATCTCCCTTGGTACACAGTTAAGAAAAAGAAAAAAAAAAAAAAAAAAAAAAAAAAAAAAAAAAAAAAAAAAAAAAAAAAAAAAAAAAAAAAAAAAAAAAAAAAAGAAGAAGAAAAAGAAATTAAAAAGAAGCTTGGCCACTTCAGAGTGCTCTAGACATGTGGGGTTCCAATTTTTTTTCTTGCTGGAGGTGGAGAACCACTGCTTGTAAAAAAGCTCCATTGCCATTTCTTTAAAAGGAAACAATGGAATTTTAGTCTTTTGCAAAGTTTTTGTTATTTTGCGAGGTTAACAACTTTTTTTTTCCCTTCAGTGCCTTGCCTTCCCTCACTCACATCCCCCTCCCTCAGCTTTCCTCTCCCTGCACAACCCCCCCTCCCATTCTCTTTGTCTCTCTCTGTCTCTGACTTTCTCATACAAATGTGTTTTGGGATCAGGACACAGCAGATGTCCTGAAAAAAATAACAGAACAATGGAATTAAGTTAGAAATATGGCTGCTGTGCCAATAAACAGGAATGTCTGCATTAAGGTTCCTATGTCTGAAGAGAAATGAAGTTTGCAGCTACGCGGTCCTGTTCTCCCAGCTACACTGGGATTTCAGGGCATACTACAATTCCCACAATGGATCCTACATTTGTTCTTCCCTAATGCACAATCTCCCTTTTTCAAGAGCTGAAAAAGTGAAGTTTTGTGGCTTAAGAGCCATAACTATACAGAAGAAAAAAAAAGAAGAGAACACAGATGACTTCTACATGACATAAAAATGGGAATTTGAATAATATTTTGGTGCTAAGCTGAAACATGGACTAGTCTTTTCATATGTTGCTGAAAAGATGAAAATATTAGTAAACTGTGGAAAAGAACTCTTACCATCAATGCAATTTTCTCTGAATGACACTCCTTGTATTTAGCCAGGCATAAACTTCATGCCTTTTGGGACAGCTACATCAATGCTAAATGGAAAAGAACACTTCTTATCAAACACCAGTGCCTTATTAATGGGAAGTCACATGATTAATCAATCTGATTACTCTGAAGTCAATTTATCTGCAGTGTAACTGCTATCCAAATGAAAATAAGATTACTGTGAGTACAGTTTAGTAATAACTCCCAGTATGTCATTGACTCAACTCGATTATAACACAGCAGGCATGTGATGCACAATATTACAAAGAGACTAAAACAGCCTGACAACAGTGGATACAGAGAAGGTGTGTGTGATACAAGGTAAGGCACAAAACTCCTGAAGTGAGAGGGACCATTCATTTTTCAGTTGTACAAGAAATATTTTCTGTGTATTTTATTGTAAATGCAGAATCTGAAGGTATTCCCTGTGAGTATAGGTTATGGGATAAACAGAGCTTAAGAAAGTGCTGGAACATTTTCTTATTCTGTAGATTACTAGATTTTTTACCACAAAATTATCTTCCTCCTATTTATCTGAAAACAAAAAACCTCTCATATCAGTAAGAAATATCATAGAATCATAGAACCACAGAATCATCCTGGTTGGAAAGGACCTTGAAGATCATCAAGTCCAACCCTAACCTTAATCCCCCTGCCATAACCTAATCTACCCGTTCAGTGCTTAAATCATATCTACATTTCTTTTAACCACTTCCAGGGATGGTGACTCCACCACCTCCCTGGGCAGATTCACTTCCCTAGAAAAGACATCAGACAGTCACTTGTCCAGGATATGCATCTTAAGAGCTTAAGCCCAGAGATTTTTCAGATCAAGAAAAACACAGAAATGTGCATGAAAAGTAGAAGGATCCAAACTCAGCTTTGCAGAGATGAAAACAAACCAAAAGAAAACACAGGACAGGTAAATATCAACTGTTTATTAGCGTTTTGCCACATAAAAAGGAATGAATCAAAGTGTCTTTAAAATTAATTTTCCTATGTCCAAGCTGCTCAGTGAAGCTTTGTCTACCTTAGAAGACAAGATATATTAATTGTTCTAGCCTAGATTTAGCCAGTTGCATGAAATCAGAGTAGCTTAGGGACACACAAAAATATGTGCTGTACCTTGAGTAAAAGTGTTCAATAGTTACTAATTTGGACACGCAGGAGGCAAGGTCTAATGAAATATATATATAAAGTGAGTAGAGAGGTCTGCAGTTATAATCTCATTTAAAAAGTATGATCCATTCTCATTCTCACTGATGATGATTGCAAAATTCTCCAAGCCTGGACAAGTCTACAGTCCAGTTGAAGCTACATTTAACTATCACATTGAAACAACTGGAATGGAATCTACAAATCTGGAAAGGGAAATAACCCTGTGAAAAGCCTTGCAGGACTGGAAGAAAAAATATTACTACTCCTGCTTCAGTCCCTTATGACTTGATAGAAACTCCCACACAAATCAGCAGTCTGTCACAAGGCCCTCACTTGAAGCTAGGTTTGCTCCCACAGCGATTTCTTTTTGAGTTCTGAATTTTTATTTTTTGCTTTAAACCAAGAGAATTTGCTCATTATCACACATCATGGATAACATATGCAAAAAGACCATCACAGTCTACTCCATTCAAATGCTCAGATCAAGAACAGATGTCATGACTTATAGAGGTTTCTGAAGGTGAGTTAAGCTAAGTGAAACCCCCATCTGACCATGGTGGGGTGGAGTGTGCTGTGTTATGTTTAGGATTGTCTGGGCTGTGATGTTCTGATGACCTGCAGGGTAGCACAGTGCTAAAGCTAGTGCATGACAGAGAGACATCATTTGGGTATTTAATAGGTCACCTGCTAGGATAATAACTATGTTATCATTAAAAGCAAACAAACAAACAATTATAATCAGAGATTAGTTGACAGAGATAGGCAGAATACAGAGTTTGTAGCTAAGAAAAACATCTGGGGAGGAAGTAAGAATTCCTAATCACAGCAGACTAAGATTTTTCCATGCAAAGTAAAAGGTGAAATGAGAGTGGAGAGTTAGCCTTTCTATTTGTCTTCTTACACTAGAGTTTTGTTCAGAGAATAATGAAAAAAAGGAACCACTCTTCAAAATCTCTCCCTTGTGCGATGTACAGAGATGTAGAAAAATATGTCAAAGACAAATATTTGACTCAATTATTTAAATTTCTATGATGTGACTGTCTACTAGAGAAGCAGAGATTGAGGTCAATTTTTTTTGCCAAAAGCAGACAATGATCCAATGGTTCTGATAGCAGCCTCAGGCCAAACATCCTCTCAGCCTGAGTTAATTCCCTGGTAGTTCTTCTGCACCAGCTGCTCTAGGCTAGTGTATTTCTAATATTTATACACAACAGAACAGCTTTGACAGGAAAGGCTGAGGGCAGCATGTTAATTAGAAACCTTGAATTAAGATTTCCTAAAACGATAATTATTCCAATATTCTGGGTTGAGTTTATAGATGCGAGTAAACATTCTGACAAAAAACACTTCAAAGCCAGCATTTAAAACAAACAAACCAATAAATAAAACCCAAAACCAAACCAACAAACAAACCCAAACAAACTAAAACACCCAGGGCCTGTGTACCTAAGTGCCTGGTATTCCTGCAGAAATGTTTGAAGGGATCATCTTCCCAAAAAATTCCCTCTGATAGCAATATAACCCGGGGCACATTCTTCATAGATAATGTGGACACTCTGTGGGACCAAATGGACATAAACCATCATTGCTCATCCTTCTTACCTCTGAAGAAGTGGGTTTGCAGTAGCCAGCTCCAAACACTAGATTTTCTAATGACATACTGGACTGGTCTGGTCCCACCTCCAGGTTGCCTTTACCAAGCCATGAACCTTTCCCTGGACGAGCAAAACTAAAAAGAAGGAAAAACAGGGAAAGAATAATCAGACCAGTACTGTTAGAAGAGACTAATTGTGTTCCAGTGCAATTTTCTTCCTTAGAAAATGTCTGCAGTTTCCGTGGTGATGCTTTTTCTTTTACTTATCTCAAGCTGACACTGCAAGTCCACATGTTTCTTTTTCAAAGTGAACATTGCCCAGTATGCACTAGATCACATGATGTGAGTGCAGTTTGCTTTCTTAGCATTCAGTCCAGTGGCTTGAGTGCTGTCTTTCACTCAGTCCTTTCTCTGCTGTCTTACAGGTTTTTTTTTCTAGCATAACATCTCAACAATGCAGCTCTTCCATCTCTCCACATAGATAATCCTCTCAGCCATCTCCATTGATGCAATCTCTTTCTCTCTGCCTTTAACCATATCACCCTTCCTCTTTGGATTGTGCATGATCTCCCTTCATTATCAATATTCTTTATAGCTCATCTCAATCTTTTATTACAGATTGGAAGTTTAGTTTCCACTTCTCTTTGTCCCACATCGTAAATTTTCAGTACCAAAATGACAAGACTTCAGCTGAAAACCTGCATTTCCTTTTAGAATCATAGAATGGTTAAGGTTGGAAAGGACATTAAAGATCATCAGGTTCCAACTCCCCTACATGGACAGGGACACCTCCCACTAGACCAGGCTGCACAAGCTTCATCCAGCCTGGCCTTGAACATCTCCAGAGAATGGGGTTCCACAACCTCCCTGCCTTATTGCCCTCAGGAATTTCTTCCTAATATCCAATGTAAATCTGCCTTCTTTCAGTCTTTTTGGTTGCAGTCCATTAATCTGGGATGTGTTCTTCAATACTCATGTGCAACATGAATTTTCTGTTGTCCCAATTATTTCTCAAAAACCTGGTGTAATTTAAGTGGGTTTAGTGCTGAGGTCAGTGCTGACTATTATGGTCACAGTGTTCCCTTCTCACTTTAGCTGTTATGTCTCCTATTTTATACCATGAACCCATTAAGTGTAGAACATCTTGTTTGCAGTTTACTCAGCATCAAGCCCAGCAGACTCTGATGTATAGCTAGGGCTCTTACTCTGGATTAATCTGAGGAAATGTCTACATCCCAGTTAACAAGGTAGGCTGCTTTTATAAACACTGGAGAGGAACTGGCATTTCCAGGGTATGAGTCATCTCTTTCTGAAGCAGTGATATCCAATAAGTCAGATGGATTTCAACCTCAAAGTGCTTATTTCTTATTGTGGACTATCAAGAGTGGCTAGGATGACTGCCTCATAAACAACTGAAGCTGGGTGAGATGAACCCCACTGTTAGTCCCTGTGATAACATGTGCTGTACATAAACTACATCAAGAACTCAAGAGAGGAATCAGGCTACTTGTGGCAAATACAATAAGCCAAATTACGGAGTCTAAATGGTGATGCAAGCAACCATAAATGTTCTTAAAAAGCACGTAGGCAAAGGTGGAATTGAAATAATGAACTGCAGAGAGAAAAAGAAAACCTTATTTGCTGTTCATACTCAGTGCAGAGCTAATGCCAGAGTTTGTGCTACAGCTTTCAGACTGGGATCACTATCCACAGGCACCTGATGCCCATTCAGGCATCCCGACCTACATCATACCCAGGAGACCTGGCGTCCTTGAAAGAACAAAAACTTCCAAGATGAGGACCACAAAAAACCATCTTAAAACCATAATGTGCCAGAACCAAAAGCCGGAGGGCAGTGCACTTCCTTCAGCCAAAGCTTTCCAATCTGAGGTTATTCCTCTTTGTAGGTGTGTATCGTGTGGCCATGTCAGTTCACATCAGCCATAACTCTTGGAGATCTACACTGGAGTCAGATTTTAAAGAAAGACAGGAATCCTGGCTGCTGTACAGAAACACACAACAGAAGAAAGGATGCTTACGCTAAGGATATAGGAGAGAAGAGCAGCATTACAGGTGAGGTTCAGCTGTGCAGTGCAATTCAGCCATGTGTGCAACATCAGAAAAATCATCTCAGCTGAAATAAGGAATTGGACCAGTTTCAGAAGGTTAAACACAGGTTATGTTTGTCTCACCCTTAAGTCAGCTGGCACTAGTGCTCATATACTGACAAAAAGGACATCATGTAAGGGAGAGGATGATATAGAAAGACCTTGGCATGTGTGTGACCTTGCTTATGTTTGTATTAATTTATATGATCCAAGAAATTTCCACCTGGCTGCTTCTAACCAGCATGAAGTTTTTCCATGCATTCCCTACATGCAAAGTTTAAAATAAATAAATAAAATGAAGCCATTTCTAACAGCCAAGAGATAAACACTGCTCTGAATAATTTCAGCTGTTATTGGATGATGTCATCTGCTCTGATCTGCTGGAAAGGCTCAAGAAGCAGAAATTAAAAAAAAAATAAAAATATTGCTGTGGTATCAGAGAGAGAAACTTAAACAAACATTGCCTGCAGAAAATAAAACTCATTTGAACACTAGCAAATCTTTCAAAGGTTCCAAGGGAGAGAAAAGCACTTTTTAACGTTGTGGTTTGTTGTGGTTTGTTTTTGTTTTTGTTTTTGTTTTTTAACTTATTTATCTTTTGCTTTTACAGCAGAGAAGGGATTTTAATCTTTTGGGTTTATGGAAATTGCTTTCCCATAGCACTGTAAGGCAAAAACCTTTTTTTGGGAAACCTGCCAAAATGCTGCCTGTCTGTTGAGGGCAAGTTTAACTTGAAGGTTTACAAATTGCTGAGGTTCCCCTAATGTTTTCTGAAGTACATCATACTTGAAGAAAATTTTTATAAGCAATAACAGGTTCATTTCCTATCTTTCCTGCATTTATTTTTTGAAATGGTTCCTGCAACCCTGCTCATTTGTATGATTTTTGAACGTTGGCTATTTACATATTTATTTGGACTGTTTATTTAACAGCACTGAATTAATATCAACATTTAGATGCTCATCCTATATGTTAACTTCAGATTTTATTCAGTCAGGATAAAGCAGGTCAAAGAGGTAACATGTGCTTGCCTGAGAGAATGAGCATGTGTGCAGAATTATTAATATTTCCAGTGATTATTCATTCTGCATTTGTTTTGAGGTGATTCTTTGATTATGTTATCCATGGCATATGTTTATTCTGCAGAGAAATCTCATAGTTCTTATACCAGTCCTTTTTTTCCCGTAGTATAGCCTGCAAGATACCAGCAACCAAAAATTTAAGGGCTTTCTGACCAAGTGGTTATATTCAGACAA